>NC_142115.1:6597500-6897500 GCF_056152115.1 Neolamprologus brichardi | reverse complement strand
CAACTGCCAACTCTTGAGCCACGATCACCCTTGATTTTATAGATTTGACTGAAGAAATGGGAAAAAAAACTTGTTTCTTTCATGACAGGCAACAAAGTGCAAAGTGGAGAAGTATCCACAGATATACATTTACCATATCTCTGCCAGTCACTGTTAATGAGTTACCTTGGGACATCTAACAGGGTAGCAGGGTAACAGTGAATGCATATTTTATGGCACCATAAAGAGCGCCACTACAGAGAGCAGATTTGTGCTGGTACAATATTGATTCAATATTTGTGGTATTAGTGTAGTATCAGACTTTAAGCTTCACTAAGGTTAAAAAAAATCAAATCCTTCCTTCTTCCCTCAAGCCAACAGTTAACTAGAAGAGCAGGTTAAAACTTGGCAATCCCAATAACGCTGCTAAATGCTGACAGAGACCAGAGACAACTTTTTAAAATTCCTTGAAATTTGCTTTTTATGTGAATGGATTAAAACTGTTTCCACACTGCTGGGCTTTGGCAGACAGTCTGTGAAAAGCTGTGACAGAGTCTTGGTCTGCCATTCGTATTCTGCTGAGAGGGGGGTGAAGGAAAACAGCAAGGCCAAACAGCCAACGTCAGAAGAAAAAGAATAAAGGAAAGACACAGAGTGAAGCACCTCGGTTGCGAGCTTATAAGTATGAAAGAGTCTGTTGTCGTGTCTTTATTTTCTCCTCACTCTTCAACCACCTGCAAGCTCAGATTAAAAATGTTAAATTTTGCCAGCTCGCAGACATTTTGGATGATATGAGAGGCAGCTGCTTTTTTTCCATCTTCCTTCCTCTGCCCTTTCTTCCTCAGCCTATTGTCACCAGCTGCCTGCTCCAGTGTGTTTCACTGTACATTTGCATTACTCCATCTTTCAAACAGCATCTGTTAAAAACGGGTGTCTCTTTGTGGCAGATTAAGTAAAAGCTCAGCTAAGCCTTGTCAAAACAAAATTCTTTTTATTGTTTTTGTCAGTGTAATTTTCTTTTGTTGTACTTCTGTCCGATTAGTCGCCAGCAGATGAGCAGTGGCTTCAGATGTCAATATATCAAAGAAAGGAGTTATTAGACAATTTAACCACCTGAATTCTGGTTTTTAACTTTTAAAATTGCAGCAAGAATGTGGCGTTTTTTTCCCCAATAAGCATTTAAAGTAGCAGCAAAGGCTTGCTGACTCATAAGCATTCATGCATTGAGACATTTCTTTTGAAAATATTGCTAAGTTACAATCCATTTATCATTTATGTTTCTATACTCCACCAGCAACACCGACTGCTGAAGTATAGAATATCACTGCTGTCTCTGATACCTCTTCTATTCACCCCAGCAGTTTCCTTATTACACAATCACGGCAGATACTGTGACAATGTGCAAGTGATTTATTGCCATTTGCTGTCTCATTTGATCCCAAACATAGTGCATGCTGCTAGCTGGCTTTAAGCTTGGCTCCCTCTGGTTATTTTCAGGCCAACCTGCAAGCTCATTAGCGGATCTTTAAGCATTTTCCTGTTGTTTTCTTTTCTGGACAAAACAGAAAAGAACAACAAAGAAGACACCATTAAATAGTTCACATTGCATCTAAATATTGCAACGTAAAAAAGACACAAACAGGGTACAAAGTACCAATACGAATACAAACTGCTGTTCAGTAACCTGTCATGTGCAGTTAACTGACTGATGGATGTGCTAAGGTACAGCATTAATATTAGTAAGGAGATAAATAAGATGTGAATTTTCTAGTCATCCATCCATCCATCCATCCATCTTCATCCGCTTTATCCGGGGCCAGGTCGCGGGGGCAGCAGCCTAAGCAAAGAGGCCCAGACCTCCCTCTCCCCAGCCACCTCCTCCAGCTCATCCGGGGGAACACCAAGGCGTTCCCAGGCCAGCCGAGAGATAATCTCTCCAGCGTGTCCTGGGTCTGCCCCGGGGCCTCCTCCCGGTGGGACATGCCTGGAACACCTCACCCAGGAGGCGCCCAGGGGGCATCCTTACCAGATGCCCAAACCACCTCAGCTGGCTCCTTTCGATGTGGAGCAGCAGCGGCTCTACTCTGAGCCCCTCCCGGATGGCCGAACTTCTCACCCTATCTCTAAGGGAGATGCCAGCCACCCTTCGGAGGAAGCTCATTTCCGCCGCTTGTATCCGCGATCTCGTCCTTTCGGTCACTACCCACAGCTCGTGGCCATAGGTGAGGGTAGGGACGTAGATCGACCGGTAAATTGAGAGCTTTGCTTTTACACTCAGCTCCCTCTTCACCACGACGGACCGGTGCAGCGTCTGCATTACTGCAGCTGCAGCCCCAATCCGTCTGTCGATCTCCGGCTCCCTTCTCCCATCACTCGCGAACAAGACCCCGAGATACTTGAACTCCTCCACTTGGGGCAGGACCTCATCCCCGACCCGGAGTGGGCACTCCACCCTTTTCCGGCTGAGAACCATGGCCTCAGATTTGGAGGTGCTGATCCTCATTCCCGCTGCTTCACACTCGGCTGCGAACCGCTCCAGTGCGAGCTGGAGGCCCTCACCCGATGAAGCCAACAGAACCACATCATCTGCAAAGATCAGAGATGAGATCCTGAGGCCACCAAAGCGAAAGCCCTCCGCCACTTGGCTGCGCCTAGAAATCCTGTCCATAAAAATTATGAACAGAACCGGTGACAAAGGGCAGCCCTGGCGGAGCCCATCACCCACCGGGAACGAGTCCGACTTATTGCCGGCAATGCGAACCAAGCTCTTGCAACGGTTGTATAGGGATCGAATGGCCCGTAGCAATGGGCCAGACACCCCATACTCGCGCAACACCTCCCACAGGACACCCCGAGGGACACGGTCGAATGCCTTCTCCAAGTCCACAAAACACATGTAGACTGGTTGGGCAAACTCCCATGCACCCTCAAGTATCCTCGAGAGGATGAAGAGCTGGTCCAGTGTTCCGCGACCAGGACGAAAACCGCATTGTTCCTCCTGCATCAGAGGTTCGACTAGCGGACAAACTCTCCTTTCCAGCACCCTGGCATAGACTTTCCCGGGGAGGCTGAGGAGTGTGATCCCCCTGTAGTTGGAACACACCCTCCGGTCCCCCTTCTTAAAGATGGGGACCACCACCCCAGTCTGCCAATCCACGGGTACTGCCCCTGATCTCCATGCAACATTGCAGAGGCGTGTCAGCCAGGACAGCCCTACAACGTCCAGAGCCTTCAGGAACTCGGGGCGGACCTCATCAACACCAGGGGCTCTGCCACCAAGGAGTTGTTTAACTGCCTCAGTGACCTCGCCCCCAGAAATTGGCGGGTCATTCCCCTCATCCCCAGACTCTGCTTCCTCCTTGAAAGACGCGTCAGTGGGATTAAGGAGGTCCTCGAAGTATTCCTTCCACCGCCTGACAATTTTCTCAGTCGACGTCAGCAGCGCTCCGCCAGCACTATACACAGTGCAGGTAGAGCACCGCTTTCCCCTCCTGAGACGCCTGACGGTTTGCCAGAACCTCTTCGAGGCAGTCCGAAAGTCTTTTTCCATGGCCTCTCCGAACTCCTCCCACACCCGAGTTTTTGCTTCAGCCACTGCCCGAGCCGCATTCCGCTTGGCCTGTCGATACCTGTCAGCTGCCTCCGGCGTCCCACAGGCTAACCAAGCCAGATAGGACTCCTTCTTCAGCCTGGTGGCTCCCTTCACCTCTGGTGTCCACCATTTGGTTCGGGGATTACCACCACGGCAGGCACCAACCACCTTGCGGCCGCAGCTCAATGCAGCAGCTTCGGCAATGGACATGGTCCATTTGGACTCGATGTCCCCCGCCTCCCTCGGAATGCTGTTGAAGCTCTGCCGGAGGTGTGCGTTGAAGATCTCGCGGACTGGGGCCTCTGCTAGTCGTTCCCAGCACACCCTCACTACGCGTTTAGGTGCACCAGGTCTGTCCAGCGTCCTCCCCCGCCACCTGATCCAACTCACCACCAGGTGATGATCAGTTGACAGCTCAGCCCCTCTCTTTACCCGAGTGTCCAGAACATATGGTCGCAGGTCTGGTGATACGATTACAAAATCGATCATCGACCTACGGCCTAGAGCGTCCTGGTGCCACGTGCACTTATGGACACTCTTATGTTCGAACAAGGTGTTCGTTATGGCCAAACTGTGATTAGCACAGAAGTCCAATAACAAAGCACCGCTCGGGTTCAGATCAGGGAGGCCGTTCCTCCCAATCACGCCCCTCCAGGTCTCGCTGTCGTTACCCACGTGAGCATTGAAGTCTCCCAGCAGGACAACAGAGTCTCCAGGTGGAGCACCTTCCAGCACCCCCCCCAGGGACTCTAAGAAGGCTGGGTACTCCGAACTGCCACTCGGCGCATAAGCGCAGATGACAGTCAGGACCCGTTCCCCGACCCTAAGGCGCAGGGAACAAACCCTCTCGTCCACCGGGAAAAACCCCAACGTACCGGCAGCAAGCCGAGGGGATATTAGAATACCCACCCCAGCCCGCCGCCTCTCACCAGGGGCAACTCCAGACTGAGACAGAGTCCAGCCCCTCTCCAGGAGACTGGTTCCAGAGCCCAAGCCGTGCGTAGAGGTGAGCCCGACTATATCTAGCCGGTACCTCTCAACCTCACGCACTAACACAGGCTCCTTCCCCACCAGAGAGGTGACATTCCATGTCCCTATTGCCAGTCTTGGCAGCCGGGGGTCAGTCTGCCAGGGCCTCCGCTCCGGGCCGCCACCCGGCACACAATGCACCCGACCCCTATGGCGCCTCCTGCGGGTGGTGGGCCTGCGGGAGGATGGGCCCATGTCTCCTCTTCGGGCTGTGCCCGGCCGGTCCCCATGGACTAAGGCCCGGCCACCAGACGCTCGCCCTCGGGCACCCTCCCCGGGCCTGGCTCCAGGGCGGGGCCCCGGTAACCCTATCCCGGGCAGGGTAAACTGTTCCCTCGGTGTTTTTTTCATAGGGGTCTTCTGAATCGCTCTTTGTCTGGTCCCTCACCCAGGACCAATTTGCCATGGGAGACCCTACCAGGGGGCAAAAGCCCCCAGACAACATAGCCCCTGGGATCCCTGGGACACACAAACCCCTCCACCACGATAAGGTTGCGATTCACGGAGGAGTGAATTCAAATGTATTCTAGTCAATACATTTGAATTTAAAAAAATGACATTTTTGATTTTTTTCTGTATATCACTGTCCAAGTCTGATATCTTTAAAAGCAGTTTCTCTATGGCTGTTCTTCATCCATCGCTTTATGACCACATGACAGTATCCATCTTCTAACGGCTCATACCATGTAACATGTCAAACAGGGTTTTTTTGTTTTTGACATTTCACTAGCTGGGCCCATGTCCTCATTTTAGGTTTGACAGTGCTTTAGTAGGTAAAGGTGAATGCTTGGACATGAATTGAACTGCGGTTTGGGGAAGGTCTTGAAGGGGACTGGCCACGGCTCCCGGGCCTGGCAGATCCCCATGCACTAAATAGAAATGAAGAAGTTAAAGAATTGAGAACAAGGATGGAGGGAGGGGCACGTAAACAAGAATGAACAGCTTGCAGAACTGGGGGAACCTATATAGATGACAACCGGAATGAGCGTGTTTGGAGGCGTGGTCCTGCTCCTGAAATTCTGATACATAATCTCCAAAACATGGCGTTGACTGCACTTAAAAGACTAGATCTCAATAGAACACTTTTGGGATGTGGTCTAATTAAAGATGGAAATGGGCTCCACTCTAGTAGTAGCAAAATGTAACTACTAAAGTGCCCAGTGAGTGTAGATTATGCCTCAAAATATCCCCAACTGCTGTGAGGGTCTCTGTGAAGGAGAAAACTGTGAAAGGAAAAATACTGTGTACTGTATAGAAAAACTGTAGCCACCAATTCGTACATGAAATCCATCCTGATGCCTCAGTGTTTTGGTAGCAAACACGTTCAAGACCAGACCACATCTGGATAAAAGGGGGGAAGTGCTAAATTATCAGCTGATGCTAGCATGTTTGATTAGTAAGTTACATCTTTAGATTGTGTAGCTGCATCACAAAAACCCAAAATCCTGATATTTATTGTTCAGAAACATACAAATAAATTACCAGATATTCAGTTTAAAAAACTTCTTGGATATTGTTTTAGTAAAAATCCTTTAACCACACAGAGATATATTATTGGTGCTTACTCACAGCTTTTTATGGACCATCTTTAAAGTTTCCCAGCAGTATACTAGGCCATGAGTACCTAGGTTTGCCAGACATTTGACCTTCACTGCTAGTGTCCAAGATCCAATTTGATCTTTAAAAAAAAATCAAGAAATCATTTTAAATAAAATATCATATGAGAGGACACGGAGAGAGCTGTACAACACCCTATGATGCCACAATGACATCATAACAGGCTGATGACAGGATGCTGTAATAAAAACATCCTAAAACGTAATTTTAGTGTAGCTCTTACCCTTTGGGGGGAGTTGCGCTCTTGTTTGGCATGTAATTGGTGCAAAAGGCATAAAAACCTCAAACACATAGTGCTTCCTCATGGGTATTGTGGACATAATCATTATGAAGTGCCGGGAGAGGGTGAACAGAGCAAAAGGGTAGCTTGTGAATATGTGTGTGTGGCAAAGGCATCATGACTTCACAGTCTGTTTATTATTTGAACGCATGAACTTTCTTGTTTCTTGGGGGTTGGGGGGGCGTATTCCCTTATCTTGTTCTGTGCCTTCCTCCATCTGCTCAGGGTTTATTTCTCTTGCTGCTGGACTAGCTGCTCTAGTTGCATAAACTCACTGTATCGCTTCTTCTGCATGCCCACAAATGCCATCATCATGCCGCTCATGCCTGTCGTTGCCTTCCTCGTTTTGCTTAGAGATGCTTCTCTGTCTTCTCTCTGGGGTCTTGCTGTGCATCTCAGCTGAAGTGTGAAATGCTCCTGTCCAAAGCAAACAAATGTTTACACAGTGACAATAATGAATTATGCATTATGTTTGCAGAACAAAATAGATTTTTATTTCTAACAGTTAAATAAATTGTAAAACTTGAATCATCTTTCACCAATTGTCATTTGAGCAAATCAAGTGAATGAATATTTTAAAGCTAATCAAGTTAACTTTAGCTAACAAAAGGGAATCACGGACACTGAAACAGTAAGCGGGAGATGGGTATTTTGTTAAACTTAGCTTTTCAAAATACATTTTGACCTTTCACCTGCATGAACATTTTCAGAAACTTGGGAACTGTTTTTAAAATTTGAGTGTGGACAAAGAAAATTGAGTCCTTGTCTCATAGTCTCAGAGGCGTGCTCCCTTACTTCTTTTTGACATTAGACTGTGCGCCGTGTTATTGTTTTGAAAACTTCTGATTGGTTTCTGTACAGTTAGGGTTGTATCACCTCCTTGTTTTGTTGAAATACTCTTAACAATGGTTTTCATGTGGATGGACTTGTTTTTCAAAAGAAAATCTGACAATCCCTATTTTTATTTAAAAGAAATACCCATACTCATGACTATTTAATTCAATTCAATTCAATTTTATTTATATAGCGCCAAATCACAACAAATGTCGCCTCAAGGCGCTTCATAGATACAGAGAAAGCCCAACAATCATATGACCCCCTATGAGCAAGCACTTTGGCGACAGTGGGAAGGAAAAACTCCCTTTTAACAGGAAGAAACCTCCGGCAGAACCAGGCTCAGGGAGGGGCGGCCATCTGCTGCGACCGGTTGGGGTGAGAGAAGGAAAACAGGATAAAGACATGCTGTGGAAGAGAGACAGAGATTAATAACAGATATGATTCAATGGAGAGAGGTCTATTAACACATAGTGAAAAACTCAATGCATCATGGGAATCCCCTGCAGCTTACATCTATTGCAGCCAGTGGCGGTCCTATCCCGTTTGGTGCCCTGGGCAAACCCCCCCTCTTCCGCCCCCAGGCGCCACCCCTGGCGCCGCCCCTGGCGCCGCCCCCGGTCCTGCCCCCAACACACACAAAACCTATTAAGGATTTTAGATTAACATATTTTATTGTAAAAACTTTTGTTGCTGAACACCATGCTGAACAACTTACATATATTGGGGGAAAAAGCACTTTAAATATAAAAAAAACCACACACAGAGGTCAAAATAAGACATGCATATCACAGTTATTATATTAAGTGTAAAAGGCAGATACAATAAGGCATTCCTAAATTGCACATTTATCATGTTTGCACTTCACACAACACACACTGATATGAGATCATTGTCATCTAAATCTGAATCTTTCTTGTCTTCCTTGATGCAAAGTCCTCAATAATGTCATCATATGAAATCTGGTCAGCAATTGCATGATTGATGCTGATGATGGAAATTTGGATTTGGAAAATGTGTCAGTACTCCAAATTTCTCTCCCACATTTTCCAAAGTGGTGAATCTCTCTTGGATGGAAGACACTGCAGCATCAACAACAACATTAAAAAAGGTCACTTCCAGCTTCTTTAGGGCATCACTCAATGGCTCATCAAATGACTCATAAGAAAAGTGCCGCTTTGTAGATCTCAGTCTTTTCTGTTGCAGAACAGCCTCTATGTTCATGTCCTCACACATATCCTTGGCTGACATTTGTGCAGCTGAAAAGCCTGTTGTTCTGTAGTTGTGGAGAACTCTTTCTGTGTTTTTGAGGAGATTGACTGCTACATCCACATGCATGTTGGGAGACTGCATGAGCTTGCTCACATGGTGGATTTGGTTCAGGATGTCATACCACACCACTGTACAAATGCTGAATCTGTATGATCCCACCTCCTCAGACAAAGACTGGGCCTCAATCTTTATGACTGAGTCTTTGGTGTGGTCTCTCACCTCAATCAAAGCCTCCCTCACTGCAGATGCTTGGTACCTCAGGGGCTCAACGCCGTTGATCTTACTTTCCCACCTTGTTTCAGACCACATCTTCAGTGTAATGTTAGCATGTTTTTTCAGGATAGCCCACCCGTGAGTGTAGGCTGAAAACAAATTGTAAAGTTTTTGCAAAATCCCAAAGTAACTTGTGGCATGAATAGATCCCTTTGCAGCATCAGCCACAACCAAATTCAGTTTATGAGCTCCACAGGGAACAAAAAGAGCTCTAGGATTCAGTTCCAGGAGCCTGGCTTGAATGCCCTTGTTTTTTCCCCTCATGTTGGTCCCATTGTCATATGACTGACCTCTGCAGTCCTCAAAGGGAATTTTCAGCTCTTCTAGCCTGTTTAAAATCATGGATGTGAGATGGTTCCCTGTGGATTCATCAGCTTCCAAAAAACCCATGAAATACTCCTCAACATGGGGCTTCTCTTGTAATGACACAATCCGAATCACAACTGACAGCTGTTCAGTGTGGCTAATATCTGGAGTGCAATCTAGAATTATGGAGAAAAACATTGCCAGCTTGATATCATCAACAATTGTTGAAGTGATCTTGCTACTCAATAAATTGATGAGTTTGTTTTGTACATGGTGACCGAGATAGCTAGTGTGACTGTAAGTGCCTTTCTGGACACAGTTAATGTGCTTTTGCATTATGGGATCAAACCTTGCCATGCGTTCAACTTCTTTTAGAAAATTGCCATTTGATGGAGAAAACAGTGTTTCTGTGTGTCCCCTTAGTGCTAAATTTCTAATTGCGAGCGATTGAATGATAGCAATGAGATGAGCCAGTACTGCTCTCCATCTTATTTTCTCTGCCTGCTGAAGTGCCATCTCTTGTTTGTCAATTGTTTCACCTTTTTTAATCCTCACTACCACTTCTTTCCATGCTTTCATGGAGTTATGGTGTTCAGGACTATTGTCATGTGAGGTGAGATAAGAGCTGGCATGCTTCCAATCTGTCAGTCCAGAACTTGTTAACTTCATGTTTCTTTTAGAAAACAGCTTGCAGCAGAAGCAAAAGAGGTTGTTGTTTTTCTCAGAATATACTAGCCAACTTCTAGACATCTTTTCTCCGCTGACTGGTGTTTTCTTAAAATATTAGTGGTGGCAACTTCTTCCGTCACCCTCGTTTCTAGGGAAAACAAAGTTAGGTGCTACCTTCCTCGGTCCTTTGGAAACCAGCTGTATTCAAATGCTGTCAGTGATAGCTGAAGGCCAGTTTCCAGGGTCCGTAGGCAGGAACTCTTCCTCAGGGGGTTTAGCTCCAGGCATTTCTATTAGCATACATTTCCATTCGTATATACAAGGTATTTGGAATAAACAGCATTCACAGTGGCGGAACAGTCTTTGCAAAATATTATGCAACACACACAGATACTCAGGCTGCACGTAATCACACCTGAAGTGGACGCAATTGGGTCTTCATCCTCAGGATCAACATATGTGGCTGAGGAGGTGGATGGCTGCTCATCTTGGGCAGTGGCAGATGCAGAGGGCGCTCCAAAATATTTCAGAAGTGTCCCTGAAAAGAAAACCAATATAAAACTCTGATACATGCCTGTATCATTTTCATAATGAAAACAAGAATATAATTTGGCTAATTTATCAAATATTTAGAATTATGTATAACAAGCATTTTATTGAATAGGCTACCACACTATCAGTGTTTGGAAGTCATTCATTACTCTGTAATTACAGTAAGATACATTACAGTAAGTAACTTTTCTAAAATAATGTTGCCTAATAGTGTAAGGATTTTTCTTTTTTCCTATGTCAGCTAGACTACAACAGAATGCTATCGTCAAATTTTAGCATAGCATAGTATGCAAGCGGCTAACAAACAGTCATTATAATTTGTCATACATTGAGAATAGTAGACAAATCAGCTCTTCCAATTAATGGGTAATTAATATTGTGCTGAACACAGTCTAAAATAGTCAATGAACCACATCAGTGTTTACTTTCTGTCTACTCTTTACTTTCATAGCAAGTGGCTAGCAAACGTAAACAGACGTTTACCCAATCCCTACTAATTATGTTATCTTGTTTCAGGATACATGTCATACATGATACCTGCCATTATCCAATGACACATCTGCTTACCTGTATCTTTTGCTTGTTTCTCCTCCTGCTCTCTCTTTCTAGTCCCTGTCAGCATTCTTGCTGCAGCATTTTGGATTAGCTGAAGGCTTTTCATGGAGTTTTTCGGACATTCTGACAATAACAAATTGCAGTAGTGCAAACAGTGCGATAAGATCTATGTGCCTAATAGTAGAATTGTTACCAGGGATGGCGGTACTAAGAGCATTTCTTCAGTAAATTATAATTAACATTACAAAGCCCTTTGCTCCTGCATCAGAGAGGAATCGACAAAGATTAATGAGTCAGCAGATGCAGCAATTTCAGCTTCAGCGAATCTACAGAAAAGGCACTTTTCTTTCAGACTGCCAGAGTCTGGATACTTTATATAACAGCAGAAAGAGAACCACAGAGTATAGAACTTAAACAATCCAAAGACTGTGCTTTTTCTAGGAAACTGAAGCCATTGAGACAGCCTTTAACAACATTTCCAAGTGATGCTTTGGTCAGTTCATGTTGAAGTTTAGAGCTAATGTTCCACCTTATGACATATACTATGAAGTTGTTATTGAGAAATATTATATAGACACAATTATATACTCATTGTCGAGCAGTCGTTAAAGAGGTCTGATGCTTCTTCACATGTGAGAAATTGTTTATGGTAGCAAGCTTTATTCATGCTATAATTAATTACATTTTAGCTGTTTCATCATTTTTATGGCTTTTTTTTTCCCAGACAATTCAATTCATCCATCCATCCATCCATTCGCTTCCGCTTATCCTTTTCAGGGTCGCGGGGGGCACTGGAGCCTATCCCAGCTGTCATAGGGCGAGAGGCGGGGTACACCCTGGACAGGTCGCCAGTCTGTCGCAGGGCCAACACACAGGGACAGACAACCATTCGCACTCACATTCATTCGCACATTCACACCTAGTGACAATTTGGATTATCCAATTAACCTATCCCCACAAGCTGCATGTCTTTGGACGGTGGGAGGAAGCCGGAGTACCCGGAGGGAACCCACGCAAACACGGGGAGAACATGCAAACTCCACACAGAAAGACCCCGGCCTGATGTTGGAATTGAACTCAGGACCTTCTTGCTGTGCGGCAACAGTGCTAACCACCGTGCCACCGTGCTGCCCAATTATAATAAATAAGACAAATAAAAAATTCCATTCTGTTGCTTTAACTGCGTGATGACTTGCCAGTGGTATTTAAGGCTGATAGAGTTTGTGCTGGTTTGTGTTTGATATGAAGACAGGGCTGTATCAAGATTAATGAAGAAAAAAAAAGAAAAAAAAAACACCTTACTGTACACACGACTCCCAAGAATCCTTTGAATTTGTATATGGACTGATTCTGGTAAATGGACTGATTCTTATATAGCGCTTTTCTACTCTCCCGGAGTACTCAAAGCGCTCTATACAACATGCCTCATTCACCCAATCACACCCATTCTCACAAGCACTTTATCTACACGTAGTGCTTTCTAAGTACATTCACACACATTCATACTACGATGGACACATCGGAGAGCAAGTTGGGGTTAGTATCTTGCCCAAGGATACTTGACATTGTTATGGAAATGTTAACAATAACCTGCAACACACCCAGTGAGCTTGATTTGAAGTGGGTTTAATAAACACATTGCAATGTGGAGAGAGCATCCCAGTGAAACACCAGGACCATCTCTGAATTGTGGCCACCGCCCTTACATCTTATATACAGAGACACAGACAAAGAACATTCCTCAAACTTTTACATGTTGGCCCCTCTCATGGGGGGGGGGGGGCTATACCTCCTCCCTCACCGAGAGAATTATGGCCTTGTTTTCTGCTTAGCCATCATCTAAGGATTTACATCCCTGATAAGCAGAAGGAGCCTCACTATCTGTTTAACGTCTCTCATTACAATGGCCTCACTGTGTTAACTTTCCACATGCATGTAAACTAGTGACAGGAGTGCTCTTACTATAGTAAAGTGAGAAAGTGATATTACTATAACTAATGTGATATGATTAAATATGCGATTAATACATGAGAAAAGAAATCTGCCACCACATTCCACCCTTTGTGATGCCACAATTAAGAATCACATAAAAACATGGGGATTTCTTTTCTAACTACTGAACATAACATCAGCACAATTGTGTACTCAAAGAAATTCCATAACGTGCATCCTCCCTATAATCAGAAGGAAAAAAACAAATTCACACTTCATGGTCATCTTCGCTCCATCTGAGCCTCCACCCTTTGTTTGAAGGATGGCAGTTATACCATAAAAGAAAACACAATATGAGATCATATACAGAAGTGAAACAGTTTTTGTTGTTCATCCGCAAAAGAAAACTTTAACCTTAGTTACATCAAGCTGCTCTTTCATAAGACCCTGTTGTTTAGATAAGGAAGTCTTTCAGTGTGTGATATATTTTCCACTTTATCATTAAATTCATCAACCCATGTTTCCAAAATTATTAACGGTTTCTGTAAAAGACCCTCATTCCCAGTGTTTTATTAGGGATTGAGGCACACATGCCTCACCAAACATCACACACACTCCTTTGTGCCATTTGCTTTGCCCTGTCCAGATGTTTGCCATAAAGGACAGTGACTATATCTGTACCTAAGTGAATACCACAAACATAAACTAACTTCAAAGTTAGTGCTTCCCAAAGTCTGGGGTAAAACCCAGAAGTAGCCATGAATTTCCACACAGCCAACATATATCAAACACTTCTGAGCTACATTTTACAACAGAATTATAGATCTTTCCTCTCTATCTATGCAGTGTACTGTACTCTTTACTATTGTAGGGCCATCAGCCTGTTTAAAAGGTGTAAACCCTCTCAAGGGCATTTACAATTATCTTTACTGTGCCCACATCAGTGATTGGGGAAACCAAACCAACCACATTTAACTCTGGAAGAACAACCTCATTCTTTAGGTGCTTCCAGCATGTTTGAGGCCGATCAAAATCCCTCAATGAAATGTGATGAACCCAAAATCCTACTTTCACGGTGTCAAACAATGTGTCAAAGTTGAGTAGACATGTCAAAAGAACTCACAACTGTTGTTACTATGTTTACTCAGACAATGAGGGCCTAATGAACTGATCAGGAAGTGACATGCTAGAAAATCAATCTACCTATCCTACAAAATGCGCACAAGTTGCTATAAACTTGCATGCTATAATTACTCCAATCACTATTACTCATGCTCAGGACTCTAACAGAGTTTGTGATGTTCGGTTTTGTAAATGCATATCATTTATAAAATGATTATTAACGTCACACCAACGACCTCCTTAACTTAAAAACATACTAAGCTTTCCAGGGAAACTGATTGGCTGTTTAAGCAGGTGTTATCTGCATTCATTCGCTGATCTCTCTTGGGTGGCACAGAGTCTGCCCTGCAGTCGTTGAGTTGGAGCTTGGCACGCCCTTGTTGGAGGAGGGCGCTCTTTTCACCCCTCACCCTCTCATTCCAATGCAGCTTTATGGTTATTGCTGTGGTTCTGGAATCTTCTCATGATGACTAGTAGGACTGCCTGGGCTGTCAGCTCTGCTATGAATGGTCCCTGATTCTCGTTGGGTCTCTGAAGACTTCTGATCAGCACCCAGACTCAGTGAGGAGATTCCACCCTTGGGATGATTTCTTCCAGCAATACTCTGGCTCCTGCACCTGTATCTCTTTACTAGGAGGAAAAACTTCTAACCATTTGGAAAACATGTCAACCATCATAATAATAATAATAGTGGATTGCATTTATATAGCGCTTTGAGGGTCTCGAAAAGCGCTATATAAATACCACTATTCATTCTCTCTCACATTCACACACTGGTGGAGGCAGCTACAGTTGTAGCCACAGCTGCCCTGGGGCAGACTGACAGAAGCGAGGCTTCCACATTTTCCTTTCAGTTCAGTGAAGTTTACTTATAGAACATCAAAACCGTATCTGAACATGGACTTAACCCCCCTGTAGAGGTTTAATACCTGTACATGAACTGTTAATCCCATAAATCACAGTAAAAAGCCATGGACAAAAATATCATGAAAAAACTCATGGAAAACATAGAAAGCATTGTGTCATGTTAAACCTAGAATCCCTCCTTTTGACACATGGTCCCTCCCATGAGTCAACTCACCAGAACTAGGAGAATAACAAAAAGGAAAAGGTTAGTTACACAAATTCTTAGACAACATCAGGGCTTCTCCTCCGGAGTAATTTCGCTTCAGCCCTGTAAACCCTGTGTTAAAGACTAAAATCAGCATTAATGTCATGTTAAGTGGGTCTAACTCTTGGCTCTGCCTGGAGCCTGCATCCACACCACAATTACCTAGAAACCAAAATCAGTGAGTAAATACAAACTTCACACTTACAAACAACCGTAGGGTCATAGGAGCAATAAGGCATCCCACACCACAGACACAAGTGTGCCATGTGCAGTTTATGTCCCCAGATTATTAAAAACACTACTGTTGCCATAATTTACCCAAATCATGAATCACCCCATGTGTTTAATCAAAACTACCGTAACCAGTGACTTTTCTTAAGTAATGTCACTCACGTGCTTTCACACTATGAGCTCAACAGTGATATGATAATGAGCCCAACAGTAAGATGTTCTGCAATCACTGCACAACCTTTCACTTATGTCTGTCTGTGTCTGTGCTGAATCCTCCACAAGCAGTCTTTGAGAGAAAAAAACATTAGTAAAACATATGAAGCATCCTGGAGGTTTTTCCTGGATCAACAGATTCCAGAGGTGCTGCAAAAAGATCATAAAGTTAACACTCTGCTGTAAAAGAGGTAATACTGGTTTCAAACACAGTATGTTTGACACTGTATTCACATTTTCTCCAACATTTTCTCAACAACATAGTGTAATTGCATAACCAACATATAACCTGCAATCACAGTTGCCTTCACACATAAACCCAGTAATCCTGTGAGAAAAAAAAATAACCAGTTGTGTGTCCTACTATAAATCACAGAACCAGATCACATGATGAACTCTCTGCTGTAGAAAAGAGAATGTAAATGTTAGCGCCACGCAGGTGTATACACACTTCCTCACAGTGACCTCTGCATTTGGCAATACTAGGTCATAATAACACTCCGCTGGTAAATTCACAGACACAGAAAGTGGCATTTAAAAGGTTAAATCAGCACACAACCTGGGATGTTGCTGTCATCTTTCCACTCCTTTAAAAACAGAGAAACACACATAGATACATCCACCCTGTCATCATGTGGAGGTGCAACCTCACTACTTTTAGCATTTATCCACCTCAAATAAATCTATGGTCAGAGCTTTGTGACTTCCTGCACATGGCGGGCCCAATTCATGCATTCAACGGACCTGTCTGTGTTTTGATTAAAATTTTGTTTCCTAATGAAGTCAGCAGTGGGTGGGTGAAAGCCGTTAATCAGAGCATAGCTTAACTGCTGCTGATGTGGGCTGGCCTTCTCTGCACGCTCTTCAAGGCCGCTATGTTTTCTGCCAACTTCTAACATTTGACATTTTCCAACAATACAGTGTGTTACCATAACCAACAAGCAGCCAGTAAAAACAGTTTCTTTCACACGAAATCAGTAAAACAAAAAAGTAGCAGCGTAAGGGTTAAGTTTGCAAGGCCCGCCCACACTCATGTAAACCTACAGTCTCTCCTCCTCTGGTCTCTGTCATCCTTCTGCTTCTGCAAAAACAAGCAAACAAAAACACATACATCCACCCTTTTTTCACTGTTTGGGTGGATTAGGCATTAGAAGTGACTAATCCTAAAATAGTTACTGTCTTCTCAATTTCAAGTCAGTCACATTTAGTCCACATCATCAGTCCAGCCACAGTCCTCTGCATTTGCATTTATACCAATCACATGCATTCATCTAGTCACATGCATTCATAACGATCATTGCTGATAGTGGAAAACCGCGCACAAATTTAAATATCCACTGACAGCAATATTTCGTCATTCCAAAAACAAAAACAATTGTCATTGCTTTGAAATGGATTGAATCGCTACAATCCTTTTAAACACAGGATTTACCATCTAATATGGTCAACGTCCTATGTAGGTGAATTTTCTCAGAATCCAATTGTAATCTAGAGAAGCTCACCTTATATTTGCTCTCAATTAAAGTATTTTATAGCGCTTTTCCCCCCCATCTTGCAGGCCTGCTTTTAAATCATCAACACACAAAATATCACCCCCAGAGGGATGATACCTGGCAGGTTTTGTTTCCCTAAGTGCACTGTTACAAAAAAAACCAAAACATATTAGGCCTGGTTCCAGACATGTCTAAGTGTAAAAAAAAACAAAAAACAAAAAAACAGTCTTTCTCTTAGGTTTAGGTTGTTTTTCTTTTTCTAACTGGCAGAATCAGCCTGGTACTAAAACAAAAACCCCAAAATCTACCGGAAAAATCACAGGAAAAGTTTTGCCTTCAGGTGAAATAACAGGCTGTAGGGGTTAGAACCTGCCATGTAGTGCTGCAGTCACTGCTTCTGGCTTTAATTAATAACTGATGCTTACATGGTCTGAAATCAGACTTAAGAGTCACTACCTTTGTTCATTTTCCTCACATCATATTTACTGGTTGCCCACAAGTGCTCCAGAATATCACACAATTGTGGAAAGTCTGGGGCCAACCAACATAGTTCCACCTGCTAAACACAAACTTTTTTTATTAGTAGCTGCACAGTTCAAACAACACTAATGTTCACCATTAAAAGCTTCTTAAACACTTCATATCAATGTTTTATCACTGGAATGTGGATTTCTTCCCCCTTTTTTTCTTCCCCAAACATAAAACGTGTAACATGCTGTCAGGTATTTCACAAAACAGGTTTGTTCTCATGTAATCAGATCTGGGTGCAAGCTTCACCCATACATCAGAAACAGGAAACTCAACCCTCTGCTACATCTTATTCACTTGTTTTATAATCCAGTCATCCTTCCCTGATCTAGTAACAATAAACTAATTTGCATATCAGCTAAAAACTCACTAAGCTGACAGGACAACAGAAATGCATGTTCAAAATATTATCACAAAAGACAATTTCCTTCATACAGTAAATTACTTGTCCTGCACCAATCAAGCAGAAAACATCACACAATTTACTATATTAACAACTAAATTTATTGTCAAACCAGAATCTTTTTTTTCCACAAAAGTTAAACTGTTGTCCTGTAACCTAGAGAGTTAACTGTCAGCATTTGATAACAAGTGTCTGTGAAATTTGCACAATTTTAACACTGACGACAGATAACAAACTGATCTTCATTGCATGTGTGTGTGTGTTAGTAGGCAGGTTTAATGGATGTGTGTGCAGTGGAGCTGCAGATTCAGCAGGGCATGTCCTTAAAGCTGCCTTTCCTTCACATTTCTCTGTTTATGTGTGTTTGTGTGTGTTTTATTTTTACCTTTGTTGCGATCCTACGGACTCTTTATCAACCTCCACAAGACAGCCGGCCACAGTTTTCCAACCCAATTTTCATGTGTTCTCACATTAACAACAACAGCCTTCATTTTTCCTCCATGCTCTCTTCTCCCCACTTCTCACAGCTTCTGTCTCTCTCCTGTATCTGCAGCAGTTCACAGTTGTGGCGTGTCAGGGACCCAGTGGGCCGTTCTTCTTCAGCTTTACCTTTTGTCTTTCACTCTTTTAAGTCTCTTCCTTTGCCATTTCAGCTCCCAGTATAGCAAACGTGAAACTCAGACAGTCTTCTCAAGTCCATTCACACACAGTGATGTCGCTGGTGTACCTCCGAGCTTGTGATTGGGAGCACATACTTCCATCCATCCATGGTATTTGTACATGCTGCTGAACCCTTCAAGGTTTAGGGCAGTGTTGCTGTGTGTTCACATTGTTGAGTCTTGAAGTCGACGCAGTTGCTCTCGAACTGCATTTTCTCTTCAGGGAGAGATTGATTGTCCTCGAAGCTTGTTCTTCATCGTAAGGTGTACATGGAGTGAAGCTGTGTAATATTCAGCCAAAACACAGGCTGGGTGTGGTTCCAATTATGTTAATCTATCATTTTGCTCCGGCCGCTGTGCTTGTGGAGGACATTGATCCAGTTCCGTAGTCACCTGTACAAACACACTAAAACATTTATTTAATATAATTTTCATCACTGCTCATTAACACTTTCCCTCTCTTATTCTTCTATCCACATTTTAACACATCTCTTTCCATCACTCTCGGTTATACACACACCCACAGCACTTCTCACACACACACTTCTCTTTACTGCATTCCTCAGTTTCTACACACTTCATACTGTACGTATTCTTTCCCATATTTCTGAAAGAGAAAAAAAATCATGCAATCAAATCCTGGATTTGCCCGGACCACCCGGAGGTGGCCGTACTGCTGACCTCAGCTTTGTGGACAAGCGTGTTCGCCGTCCAGCCTTTTCCTTATGGTGCAAAAGTGTTAAACACCATAAACTAAGGACAGAGTCCTTCCCACAACAGTCCTGAAATTAGGTGTCGTATTCCTGAGGTTTCCCTCCCAGTGGTCCATCCAAAACAAAAACAAAAAAACAAAAGGAAAAAGAAAAGAACAAAAGCAACAACAACTTAAAAAAAAACTACAAACAAACAAACAAAAAAACCCTCTTATTCCTGTCAACATCTTTCTCTTACACAACACATACTTCACCCATTTGGAGTTTTCACCCAGACCACCTCCAGGGACACAACCTCCCCACGGCTCCTGTAGCCGCTTTGCTGAGCTCAGCACCCATTGCAGCCGGGCGTCCCCTCTGCAGCCTTTGCTTCGGTACAAAGTGCTAAAAACCATAAACCCAAGGACAGGTGAGTCCTTCCCAAGGACAGAAAAGTCCTTCCCACGACAATCCATAATTTAGGCGTCGTTTTTTTGAGGTTTTCCCTTTTTGTGGTCCGCTTGAAAACTCCCCCCAAATCAAAACAGCTCACCGTTGCAGATTCTTTTCCCATTTCTTTCCTCATAGTTCGTTAAATTCCTGCATGTGTGAGTCGCTGAAGGCCTCTAGCGGTTCCCCCTTTTTTGAAAGCAAAAGAACGGTGGGACTGGGACAATTTTCCCCCAGGATGGCCAGTCACCGCATACCTGCGATTCAGCGAAACTCAAGTGAGGAATCCTGCCGACAACGCCAAATTGTTATGGAAATGTTAACAATAACCTGCAACACACCCAGTGAGCTTGATTTGAAGTGGGTTTAATAAACACATTGCAATGTGGAGAGAGCATCCCAGTGAAACACCAGGACCATCTCTGAATTGTGGCCACCGCCCTTACATCTTATATACAGAGACACAGACAAAGAACATTCCTCAAACTTTTACATGTTGGCCCCTCTCATGGGGGGGGGGGGGGGCTATACCTCCTCCCTCACCGAGAGAATTATGGCCTTGTTTTCTGCTTAGCCATCATCTAAGGATTTACATCCCTGATAAGCAGAAGGAGCCTCACTATCTGTTTAACGTCTCTCATTACAATGGCCTCACTGTGTTAACTTTCCACATGCATGTAAACTAGTGACAGGAGTGCTCTTACTATAGTAAAGTGAGAAAGTGATATTACTATAACTAATGTGATATGATTAAATATACGATTAATACATGAGAAAAGAAATCTGCCACCACAACATGCAGACTGGAGGAGCCAGGGATCGAACCACCAACCTTCCGATCAGTAGGTGACCACCAGTAGGTGACCAGCTCTACCTCCTGAGCTACAGCCACCCCATGTGTACATATTTATTCAGTATGCATTTTACATGTACTTGTCATGTAAATGAATGTCATGGTATTTTTCTTTTTTCAGAGTGGAATGATCGTACATCATACAGCGTTAGTCACTTTTTCTGTATAACAAAGGGTCAAAAATGAACATACATGCTCAAATATATAGATACACTCCCAGATACACTTTCACAACTTTGTGAAAGACATAACAAGCCACAGGATTGGGTGGGGGGTGAGGAGTAATCCGAAGCGAACACAGCAGCCGCCCTGCACAGCGCTACCATTCCAGCGCGGCACACAGACCCGCCGTGTTCCCCCGCAGGAAACAAGCATCGGAGGCGTTTGGAAAGGGAGGGGGATGAGTGTGTGCTTATCAGTGTAAGTGTATGTGTGTGCGTGTCCATAGTTCAGCTGAGACAGTGTCCTTCGCCCTATCAGGCTAAGTAAACAGTCTACCAGCCAACCCAGGTGGCCTTGCATGGGATGGGAAGAATAGTCAACACACAGTCGTTATCTGAGAGTTTTTGTTCGGCTCCAGCCTTGGGCCCGCAGGTATCCGCATGTTGATGTTGTTGATTTTTCTTTTATGCGAGCAGCTCAGGAGAATTTAAAGCTGTTCTTTAACACTCTGACACTGGTCTCTCAATCTCCCGTTGGAGAACCGCGACCCTCCCCATGATGGTATCAAACTTCCGTTCCGTGGTGTTGTCATTCTTTTGATTCTGAGACCCCACAACTGCAGTGAGCCGCTCTGCGATGTGGTCCAACTTTCGCTCAAGGGTGTCATTTTGAGCAGGCCTCTCCTTGATGTATCCCAATATACGCTCAATGGTGTTATTTTGAGTCTTCACGACAGCTGTAAGCGTCTCCAAGGTGTTAACCATGCTGCTTTCGCTGCGAGAAGTCACGCCTCGTCCCATCGTTTCAATCCCAGCGGGCAGCCTTGGGGGGGTGTGAACAGCCGGTTCCGCTCTCTTAATTCTAATTATAAGCCAGGGCCAAGCCAGCTCCGATCAGCTAGAACCCTGTTATCATGGTTCCGAATAGGTAGATATCTTCAGCGTCCTCGATCGACAGTCCCGCCAGGCACATGATCCTCCATTTCTGCCACCCGTCCATCGTGTATCCGGCAGGGAAAGTCCCTCCAGGGCACTCGGGCTCTCCCGAGCCCAGACTTCTCGTTGAGAAAAGGGTGTCAATAGCATTCAGAGACTATTATGCCATGTTAGGCTTGAATGTCCCAGAAATCACACTGTATGAGAGTTTGTCTGAGTTCAATAATGTCCAATCTAAAGAGTGTTTCACTAATACTGGCTAAAAGCAGCAAAAACACCAGCGCCTACCAACAGAAAAGTTCCATATATCTTCAACAACTCAGTATCCCCTTCATTGGACGTGAGCTTTACTGACTTATTGGCTCACATTAAGTCCTTTCACATCGTTTTACAGCATTCTCCGGAGTAATAGATGTGGACACATACTGACAACTGAGGTAAACAGCAGACAGCCTACACTCACTACAGATGAACTGAACCTCGCTCTGTCGTTGATCATGTTGTACTGGATAGACTTCAGCAAAATCATGGAAACATTTTGTGAAAAAACAATCTTTCTGAATGTAAACTTTCTAGCATAACTTTCCACAAAAAGCTTTAGTGTTAACAAATCCAGAGATAATGTATAATTTATTCCAAAGTGGCCAAGACGAGAGCCTCTCAGATCACACTGGGTGAGACAGGGTGCACAATCAGGCAGTCACACTGTCACAGGCCTCTATTGCCAATAGGGAGAAATTTCAGTCAGTTGCATGTTTAAATGAATTTATAAGCAACATGCATCAAGATGAACGACCTTGTTGTCAATAGAGCGCTCATAACGTCTACCAGTTTGATGCAGAAATAAAGTTGTTACTTGTCAGCTGCTTGAGCTGAATGGGAAACAGAAAGACATTACTCTGGACCTTTCTGCGGATGTTGACCTTTTAGAGGGTAAGATGACTGAGCTCAGGCAGCTGATATTAATATTAACATTAATCATAAGAAACCTATATTCAGCATTAGGATGTGTTTTGACGGATTTAGCTGGCCTTCCTGTTGTAACAAGTAAATCTTTTTGTCTCTAAAATGAGATTGTGCTTTTCATACGGCGAAATGAAATTAGAATTAATACTTGCAGAGTCACTGAAAGACCTTTTGTCTATTTGCCTGGTATTACCATTTTATCAGAAACAGATCAAGTGCTGTTTCGCTTCAGCACACACATTTCATCTTGTCAGAAAATTAGTTCTGTGCCTTTTGTTAAACTGACGAAGGCTGAGCCAAGAGAACCACACTCAAGTGAAGGAAGTGCATTAATGAAAAGAGTAGGACACAATAATGTAACGTGGCATCTTGGAGAGCAAGAAGTGATTGAACTAAGTAAGTTAACTCGGTTAATTTGGTATAAATTAGACATACACAGATAATAAATCCCATTTTATATGAACTGTTATCTGGACATGTGGCTCAGTGATGATATAGGAAAATTAACTGAATGCAAAAAAGGTAGTGTAGAGGTAAATATAGATTACTGTATCTTTGGCCAAACGGAAGGTTTCATTGCTCCTCTGTGATACAGTGATATGCTGTAAAGCAGGGGTGGCCAACTCCAGGCCTCGAGAGGCCTCTAAAACCTGTCCTGCAGGTTTTATATGTGATTTAAATGGCTAAATTACCTCCTCAACATTTCTTGAAGTTCTCCAGAGGCCTGGTAATGAACTAATCATTTGATTCAGGTGTGTTGACCCAGAGTGAGATCTAAAACCTGCAGGACACCGGCTCTTGAGCCCTGGAGTTGGACACCCCTGCTGTACAGGCTCGCTTTACTGGACACGTGAGTTAATGTTGGACGATTCTCATAAACAAGCATTGCATTGTTCTGTTTGGCCTTCATGTATTAATTATACATCATGTTGTGGTGTGTTTGAATAAGTTAGTTGTGTTGCTTTGCAACACAGGTACTCTATGTATAAGATCTGTTCTTGGTTAATATCACTCGCCCTACATCTAAAGTAAACGGTGGATGATGATCTGCTTTAGCAACACAGTTTTTAACCTTCTGCAGTGAAAGACAAATTTTGTTGCATCTGTCTGTTCACATACTGTTAATTGTCCAGACCTCAAGCTGCATTAGCAGGGGAGAGCTCTGATTGGCACTAATTTAGGGAGCACTTGATTTGTCTTTACAGCCTATTGGTGGAGTAAGGATTTTTTTAGGATCACTGTTCATTTAATTGTGGGAATCCAAAATCGTGAATGAAATTGACATTCAATGAGCTTTACAACACTAGTATATGTTTATTAGTTAAATGGGATTACTTCTTGCAAAAGCCTTTTGAATGTCGACGGTGTGTGAGCACAAGCGTAACTGTACTTACAGTTAATGACAGTTGGCCACCCCTGAAAGTACTGTCCCTATTTATTTTTAATTAAATAGCAAAGTTAGTGAAACCAAACGTCTGTCTGTAAACTTTGGTGTTCTGCCACAGACCACATTTAGCAGCAATAGCACACAAACACACACACACACACACACACACACACACACACACACACACACACACACAAATATAATGAATTAAAATTTCTGTCACCTTTTTTTGGAGACAAAGCCATGCACCTTGGGGTGCCATGCAGTCCTAGTTGGGAACAGTGGTTTCAACACTGATTTTGTTAACACTGAAACCTCATGGGTCTAGTTATGTTCCTACATAAAATGTTGCTGTTGGTGTATTTTGTAGTTATATCATCCCCACTGTTTGTAATTGGTCTCCCAAAATAAAATAAAATAAAATAATTCAGTCTATCTCAGTTGTGGTAATACTGCCATCTTATTTCCACTGCGAGTGTGACTGAGCCATTAGTGATGTTCGGGCAAATAGTCAAAACATTATATCTTCATGGAAGAAAGCTAAAATTAGAAGCACCACTGGAAGCTGTCCAAAGGTGCACAAGCAGATCATCTTCAAATTGTCCAAATTTGAGTCAGGAATGGTTTTGCATTACAGGATTCAGAGTCTTCTACTGAATTCAATTCAATTCAATTTCATTTATATAGTGCCAAACCACAACAACATTAGCCTCAAGGCTCTTTATATTGTCAGGTAGACCCTACAATAATACATACAGAGAAAAACCCAACAATCATATGACCCCCTATGAGCAAGCACTTTGGCGACAGTGGGAAGGAAAAACTCCCTTTTAACAGGAAGAAACCTCCGGCAGAACCAGGCTCAGGGAGGGGCGGCCATCTGCTGCGACCGGTTGGGGTGAGAGAAGGAAGACAGGATAAAAGACATGCTGTGGAAGAGAGACAGAGGTTAATAACAGATATGATTCAATGCAGAGAGGTCTGTTAATACATAGTGAGTGAGAAAGGTGACTGGAAAGGAAAAACTCAATGCATCATGGGAATCCCCCGGCAGCCTACGTCTATTGCAGCAAAACTAAGGGAGGATTCAGGGTCACCTGGTCCAGCCCTAACTATATGCTTTAGCAAAAAGGAAAGTTTTAAGCCTAATCTTGAAAGTAGAGATAGTGTCTGTCTCCCGAATCCAAACTGGAAGCTGCTTCCACAGAAGAGGGGCCTGAAAACTGAAGGTTCTCCCTCCCATTCTACTTTTAAATACTCAAGGAACAACAAGTAGGCCTGCAGTGTGAGAGCGAAGTGCTCTAAAAGGGTGATATGGTACTACAAGGTCATTAAGATAAGATGTGGCACCTTGTATAAAGCAGGTGGTCTCAATGTTGTTGTCTGTGATATATTTATCTGAAGAACAGTAACACATGTATATGAGTATTTTCTTACAGCCTTATAAAAGATAAAGAAACATAACAATAACAATGCCTTTATCTGTTGATATGAAAAGATTTATTCTTTTTTTTCTTGAGAAAAAACTGACTTTCTGAAGTGTTTCTAGAATTAAAATGCATTTGGTGCAGGACGGTTGCTCAGATGGCAAATTACTTGCTGAGCTACTGATTTCTGTGCAACCTTTGACACAACAGGTAAAATTTCTTAGAATAGGTAGAAGATGATTTTGTAAATACTGAAAAAAGAGCAGCCAGCTTCCATGAACTGGAAAACATTTCCTCAGATTGTTAAAAGGTTAATCATTTCTGTAATAGGATAGAGCCCAGAGCAGCAACAAACCTTTGAGCATAACTGTTTCCACACCAAACACATTGTCAAGAGATTTATTCTAAAGACACTTCTTCAGCTAAGAATCTAAAGGTAGAAACAAACAGATGCTGCAGCTTTTACTTGCAAGGGCGATCACAGAACGCTCACACCAGAGTGGGGGCCCTGTGATGTGCGCTCTGTTCCTGCACTTGTCTTTATTTATATACAAAAATAATACAACAGTGAATACGTCTATTCATAGGAAGAGGAATGTTAGTGCGTATGTAGGTGTATGTGTGTGTGTGTGTGATTCTGAAGGACGTGGCCCCTCTTCTTGTTAGGGAGTGCAGATAAAAGTGTCCAGCTCTCCTCTTCCTGGCAGGAGTGAAATAATAGCTTGTTCAGCTATTATCGCTGTGAGAAAGAATTTATAAAACAAGTCTTGTAGTGGACAACAGTCTAAGTCATAAAAAGGTCATCATGCAGTATTCTATCATATGCAAACTTATATCATTAAAAGCTTATACTGACTACTAAGTACAATTTTATATTGACACACATCCTTTGCTTTGAATGGTTGAAGATCTTATCGTTGTCGTAAGCTCTAATTCAGGGACAATTTCCTCAGGCTGAAAGCTGGTTTCACTGGATGATATATTATACTACAGCTACAGAATCAATAGGACAGTGGTTAAAAGCTTCCACTACTTCAGCTGGACCCTTGAAGTAGAAAAGATATTCATATACTGTCCTAACTAACTTTTAAAGTGCATTCAGAACCTGTTTTTTTAACATTTGGCCTTTTAATGTTTTAGTTATTAAAAGAAAACACACTGGCACATAATGTCCACATATGAATAGAAAAAAGCTGTTTGAAGTGCAGTGTACTCGGTGCAGGTGCTGATACAAGTGAAGACTCAAGATTTCCTCCATTAGATTTATTCAGTAGGATTGGCAGACTGAAAAATCATCAAAGCAGCTTCCAGGAACATCATGTCACTAAAAATGGAGATGCAACAATCTGATATACAAATTTAACAGGAAAGGCTGCCTTTAAGTCCAACAACAAACAATACAGTTGATTTAGCTGCTGGAAACATGATTGATCGTAAATGTTACAAACATGAAATGCTTCTTGAAAGAAATAGGAGACAAAAGTTAGAATTTCTGACTGAACGTTATTAGTGTGGCTGAGTCTCAAAAAGGGGATGTGTACTTCCTGCCAGAAAGGTTCTCATAGCTTAGCTTTCATGTATTCATTGTCCTCTTCTGACTCGCCGGACAAGTCAGCTTGAATGAGCACATGAATGCAGAAAATTTTACCTAACTTTGAAGTTTAAAATATATTCCCAGTGTAAAAGTGGACAACCTTATCTGATGACCTCACTAGTCAGTGACCAAATTATTGTTAACTCTAAAGCAGCAGTCCGCTTTTAATGCTGATCATATAATTTGTGTGTGTGTGTGTGTGTGTGTGTATTACCTTTTGTGTTCTAGCACAATTATTTTCATCCAATTAGCTTCACAGAAAAGTGACTTGCTTTTTCCAACTCTCTGTATGCACATTTGGTGGCCTAATGAACAGAATATGATAACAAAACCTGATCTAGCTCAGTGATTTGAAAGAGCAGCAATAAGATCTACAAGACAGCTTCCAGCTACAGCTGCTTGTGTCCAAACACACGTCACTAAACCGATCACACTCCAAACTTTAATTAATTTGGTTTCTGTTACAGTATCTAAACGAATGAGTTGTAAAGAGTCACCTATTGTGCAACTGTTACAAACAAGGAAACTGTTTTTGTACCTGGTTGTAAACATGTTTTTAATGCTACTGAGTTATATATTTTAATTACAGGAACTGATCCTCTTTTTGGAGCCAGCATCAAGTGGCCACTCCAGGCATTACAGTTTTTGACTCATCTACTGTTTCATTGTGCTGGTTGTGATGGAATAAGTCTGCTTTGAGATTTTTCTATTTGTGTTGTGGGCTGTTTTTTCATGAGTAATGAATGAGTATTTATATCTATGTACCCTTTTTTTAGAAAACATTTCAAAATCAAGACCAAAGCTTTGCCATAAGCTACAACAATGCTTCCTTTCGTCCTTTATCATTGCTGATCATTCAGTGGTTACACTGAACAGAAATCAGATAAATACAGCAACAGTTTTGAGTTTTTGTATCTGACTGTGTTTGTTTAGAATCTGTGAGGAGGGGGAGAGAAAACATGGATGTTTGAGGATATTAAAACTTAACATCTACCTAAACACACTCCACTATGTTACTGTGTTCAGATGGTGATTATCTATATGCTGGACTGACTGAGAAATGACCTTTTCAATGCTTTGTATCTGACTGTGTTATAAAATATTAGTGTGCTTGTCTTCTGATAAGAAAACAAAACTGAGGCAACATGATTAGATCTATTTCTATATTTCATTCACAGGTGCTTTATCTGTTACACCCCCCAACACTTTGTCTCTTGGTATTTTGTTGGAATTGTTTTGGAATTTCTCCAAGGTATCTCTGCATCTGTATTTTTATCCGTTCATTTACTTTGCCTCTAAAATCCACTTTGCATAAAGTCCAGGGGCAAAGTGAAATAACTGTTCAGGCCAAGAATTTAAATCCATCCCAAGTCAGGTTGTTATTGCAAACCACCAGACTGCTGATTACGGAGGCTAACCCTATTTGTTGATGTAACAGCCACCAGGCTGGAGTTTAACATTTATCAGGATATACGTTTGCCCTGAGAGGAAAGCTAACCATTTTACAAAGTTCAAATATTCAGGACTGAACACTGATCTTTCAAGTTATGCCATGGCTGTGGGTTTAACTTTGGAACGCTCCAGTCATAGCAAATACCAAAGTACAAGGTGAGACACAAAGTATTTAGGAAACATTCTCTAAAAGTTGATAAATTGAAATTAAAATACATTAACAAAAGTATGCCTCTCTGGGACTATTTTCATTATTTATCATTTAACTATAATTTAACTGATGAAGTAGCAAGATAGATATGCCAAATTAGTTTTAGTCTAAAAAGTAATAAGGCCTAAAATTCTATCCATGATTCATATATACACCAGGCATCATTTCAGCTCTTTTACTCATTTGCTTTAATTGCAGTTGGAATTTTACCTCATTTTCTTGGGTCATGCAATAGACTGTAAAGTAGTATCCACTATCTGAAATGGAAAAATGATTGGATTTGAAACTGGAGATAGACCTAATGTTTCTTTTCCCCTATGAGTAGGTGTAAGTGAAATATCTTTGTTTACCTCCATCCAGATGCAGGTGTAGCTGCCCCAGATTCCACTGCCACACCTGATGTTCATCTACAATCACCACCAGTACATAATCCTGGTTCTCCTTTGCATTTGTTGCTGGATTGTTAAGCTACAAGTTGTGGTTTGTCGCTTCTAGTTTTGATGATTTTCTTGCTTGCCTGCTTATTATTTGCTAATGCTTGTCTGCCTGGCTCCTCGAAAAACCTGATTGTCCCATTCTTACTCACAAATACTTACCTGAGCTCATACCTGTGAATTTTGAAAACTGTTACACACCTTCTAAAGTTTCCTTACCTGCACCTGTACTTGTGGAAATCAATGAAAACTCACCTTCAGAAGGAACAACTACTTATCTGAGCCGACAACCTGTGACGCTGATCGACTCCGGTAATCACAAACCGCAGATTTTACTGTAGTTTTGCTTATGCTGCAAGAAAGAATTTTTTAGAGTGGACTGAAAATTAAAATGTCAGCTACACAACATAAAATAAACTTTTTTCTCACTGATGCTAATGCTAGAGGAGATATGGAACTGTGCAGTTATTGAGTCAGAGCATTGCTGACTTTTACCCACTGTGGAATATCTAGGAGAGAATAAATTTCAAACACTGACTTGTTGCCATTATTATAATACCACACCAGAATACAGCAAGCTCTTTAGAACGACTTATTCTTTTACAAATGTGTGTAAAGGCAGACTGCATGGCTACGTGCTGGATTTTATATGCCTGTGGCAGTGGAACTAAAAAAAAGCTGAATTCAAATATTAAGCAGTGTGGCTTGGTGCTTTTGACCATATAATTTATAACATTAAATATATTTATTAAATAAATTAATATTTATTAAATATTAATAGAAACCTCTGGTGTTGTGTATATCAGCATCTGAGCCAAAACTAAATTTTACTGTCATCTTTTAGTTATTCATAATTTTCTTCTGTGTATTTCACAATGTGTCCATCTTCTAAATGTGAAAATCAATAAACAGTGTCCAAGAAATGTACAAGAACTACTGACTAAATAAACAAGCAGATAGTTGCTCTCTCTGTTTACGGTGCTAGACTCTGACAGCTTACATGCTGTCCATGCTTAGACAAGGTTGAGGCATCCAAGGATGAATTTGTCTTTAATTTTCTTTTATAGTGAGGCAAAGAAAAATGGAATTATATGGAATAAGTTGTGATATCTTACCTGTGAATTGTTGTAGTGCCAAATAACACAAAACATTTAAGCAATATCTGCAATCAGTAACACAGATTCAAGCTAACAGTAGCATGTGCTTGTTTGCTAGCCCTTTCCATGCTGCTACTTCTAAACAAGAACAAGTCTTTGTATTCGTATTTATGCACTGTGTTGCGGGTTCAAATATTGAGAAGGGACACAGAAACAACACTGATCCAGGAGGGTTAGGTCAAACGATGATTTTAATGAATACACCTGTGGAGAGAGGATCACTGTACGCAGACAGCATCGATCTCTGACTAACAATGCACAAGCAGATGTTTTATACCATCAGGGTTTAAATTTAATGACGCTCCTTCAACGTCAAACAGATACAATACATACATAGGTTTCAAAACCACAAACGTTCCGTTAACGATTTTAACAAAGTTTAAAAGAGCATCTTCTTCACCTCCGCGCCAGGTGCTTCCGGTGACTCGTCTTACTCTCGCTTCTCCAAAACCTCGAGCCATGCTCTGCAACAAACTTAACAATTCTGCACGCACAAAAATGCAGTGACAAGCAAATATCTGAACTCTCACCTAGAACATAGCCTACCTACAGTGTATGCAGGTGTGTGTGTGTATATGTGTGTGTGTGTCCTGACCTCGATTGGCACTCTGTGTCACCTCTCACCTCACCCACTAACGCTCACAGTCAGACAGAGGCCACTCTCAAATGTGTAGCAGTTTACTAAAACTATATATATATGCAATATATTGAATAAATGCTGTAAATGAATGCCACTACTCAAAGCTTAATAAAAAGGATATAAATGAATAAAAGATAACAATGAATACCTTGTGTCATTTATTATTTTATAAGCATGTAGCAATCTTTCCATAGCTCTAGGTAACTTTGCACAATAGATTGTCTGGACATAGCACCGGACGAAGCTTCCAACCATCAATTACTGACCGAGCTTCAACTCTTTAAAAGGCACAAACTGCAAGGTGTATAAAAATAATTATAACTGCATCTGGAATAAAAGGTTAATATGATAACAGTATGCATAAACATTTTAAGGCCATCTTAAAGCTATCTGTTACATTGTTAAGGCAATGATTATACTGCAGATTATATTGTACTGATAAAATACTTTGTTCAACCCCACAACTGGGTGTTTTGTTTTAGTGTTAGTTTCCTTCATATAAATGATGCTAAGGTGTCACGGGACCACAATCTTCAGCAAGCTCCCCCACCAACTAACTCCAGATCTCAGTATGAATAACACAGAGGATGAAAAGAGTAACAGTGAAGCTGAGTGATTTTGAGCTTGTAGCCTGTTATGGTGCTGTGGGGGGGGGGGGGGGGGGGGGGGGGGGGGGTTCTTCCACTTGATGTTTTACATGCCAACTATGTTCATGTCTCTCTCAGTTTATGTGTTTTTGTCCATCTCGGTTACAGTCACGTCACTTATTATATGGCTCTGTTTAGCTTTTGCTTCTGGTAAACTGGGGCTTTTTTTTAAAGAAGTGCTTTAGCTCTCCCTTTGGATTTCTGTTGTTTGTGCATGAGCTTTTTGTTTTCCTACATCTAAGTTTTCAGCGCCTATATGTTATTGTACATTGCATTTGGGTACACAATGTGAAAACACATAATAGATCTGCCGGATATGTTTTTGAGAGGAGTAGCCACAGAGCCTTTACAGCTGTACCCAAGAGAATTATCTCAGCATAGCATGTCGCCAGTAAATTGGAGGCCATAGTTCAGCCTGTAATGGATTCTAAATGCATGGAAATTGGTGCATCTTTCAAATAATTTAGATGGCAGAGGGATATTGGCAACACATTGGTACCCAGTCAGAGTGCAATGCTCGCATGTGTAACAGTGTCTGAGGCAGGTTGGCTTGTGTTTGTATGATTTTTTTTTTTTTAAGGAAAAATGATTGTCAACATGCAGAATATGACATACTAGCCGTTTGGTTATGATATTTTAAAGTATTCCAATCTTCTGTCCACTCCAATGTATGGTAAAGTAGCCATCCATTCATCTCATGCCCTTATCCAGAGTTCCAGGGGGATGTAGGAGGCTATTCCAGCTGGCTTTGGACAAGAGTCAGGGTACACCCTGGTTAGGTGTCAGTTGTGATAAAGGGTGATTAATGTAATCAGTTGTTAAATTTGAGGCCAACGTTTGAGCCGTTTGATGTTCCACATCTTTTGGCACAGGTAATTATCAGGGCACCACTGTGTAGACTAAACCCAGTATTACCACAGTCTGTATTACTATATGATTCCCCACACTACAACGTACAAATATATCCAGTGTTGGGAAGGTTACTTTTAAAATGTATTCCATTACAGATTACAGAATACATGCCCCAAAATGTATTCTGTAACGTATTCCGTTACGTTACTCAATGAGAGTAACGTATTCTGAATACTTTGGATTACTTAACATATTATCATGCTGTTTACAACTACGTGAATGTACTATTGCTGTGATTTATTACTGTTACTGAAGGTCCGCGGCTCCGAACCGTAGTAAAGGAACCTCTGGCTAATACGGTGGGTTCTGTGTCGGGCTCGTAGCCGAAAACTAGCTTTACTTTGTTGTCTGGGTCAACTTTGCTTGCGAGAGACAGAGAGAGGCGTTGAAAGGCTGCTCCAACGGAACTTATTGTTTTTGGAGGAAAACACGAACACGGTGTACAGTCGAGTCTTAATAGCTTACTTACAACTGGGCTCGTCAGGCGCTCTTCTTGGCTGCAGTGGTTATTATTATATTTACATGCTTCCAGCTCCCGTTTTTGCTCGATGACAACTCGTACTTTTCCTTTTTCTCCCTCCCTCGCTCATAGACACATCACGGGTATGGCAGTCCATTCTCCCTGCAGCACGGACTACACTGCCTATGATGCTACAGTCTTTAGAGCTATACCGGTAGCATTCTGCCTATTAGCTTAGCACAACAACAACAAAAAGGCGCTCTCTCACCCAGGAAACACGCAGAGAGAGAGCGTCACCCTGTAACCATGGCAACCGTAACGCTGCCGCCTGGAACAACAGAACGTAGCTGTCAAACAAAACCCAAACAGTCCTGACCCGCCACAATATGAAACAGGGAAGTACCGCCGTGTAATCCATTTATTTCAACAAAGTAACTGTATTCTAAATACCACCTTTTTAAACGGTAACTGTAACGGAATACAGTTACTCATATTTTGTATTTTAAATATGTAACGGCGGTACATGTATTCCGTTACTCCCCAACACTGAATATATTGTATGTATTATGTCAGAACAACTTAATTAGGCAGAATCAATCAGTTCAGGCTCACTCCACCACCTCTTACAATGTCTGAACACAAACCAGTGGAACTGATGACAAATGCAGAATGTTGCATCATTTTCAGCTGCAGTGCAGATACAGAACCACTTGTCTATGTATGCACACCTGATTGTTCCCATTTTCCAAACCCCGCCTGCCCTCCTTCCTTTCTCTTCCCTTCTCATTTCTCTTGCCAAGTGTGGAAATCACGGTCACTCCTCAACCATCTTCTCGGTGTATTATTCTAATCTAGCAGTTTTATAGATACACGTTTGACTAATGTGTATCACATTAAGCAGTGTGGTCTGAACTGGATGTCCCAGTCTGTAATTTGTAAACACAAGTTATACAATTAGAGGTTATTAGCACTATCATTAAATAAGCAGTGAAGGCACAGGTGCACATTCTGAGAGCTTGGAGGTCCTGTATGCCCATGTGTAGAGTTACAACAATATATAATGCATTTTCATAATGTGCCGACAATAATCAAATAAACCTCTACATGATGATCTTAGAGGGTCTGCTGAGCTGTAGTTCTGTTTTTGTACAGTCACAACACTATCTGTACTCGAATAAGAAGGAAATGTCATGACAGTATTATTAGACACAATTTAATATTAGCCTGTAGCACTGGAGGACTGTTGAAGGTAAAAGGAATAGATAAAATGTTGCTTTGATTTATAGGTAGAGGACAAGTTGCCAACCACATTTCCTGGCTGAGGTGGCCAACAGCTGCACTTTGATGATGAAATTCATGCAAATGTACCACTGATCAGTACAAATGTGAAGGAAGGGTAGCAGGATGAGGGTGAAGAGGGCAGACAAAAATCAGGTTTGCACTTACACTACAGTACATTGAGTATGACTAAAGAACTGTACTTTAGGACTGTATTTATGGGATTACTCTTGGAGATGTGTTTGTTATATGTGTGGTCTAGTGATTTTATTCTTTTATTTTATTTTATTCTTTTATTTTATTAGATTCTATTCCATCTGGTGTGCGTTGTTTTTAGGACTTTTAGAACCATGACAGAATACGAAGGTCTACATAACACTACACTGTGCTGGTGGATCTGGATGGACACAGGCTACCTTGGAGGTTGGAGAGGTAATTTTCACTTTATAGGTTATCTGACTCACATTTCACTAGTGGACAATAACTCAGAAGCCCTGGTCCAAAAGTGGAGTTTTACTATATTTATGCCCAGTTATCGGATTCAGCGTCAGAATCTATGTGTGTGCGTGTGTGTGTGTGTGTCTCTGTGTGTGTGTGTGTGTGTGTGTGTGTGTGTGCGTGTGTGTGTGTGTGTGTGTGTGTGTGTGTGTGTTTAAATGAAAGAGGGAGTCCCATAACATCATAGAGAAATAGAGAAACAGCAGATTTGTATTTCTGTGTTAAATGCACGCCATAGATGTACAATAAATGCAACCCCTCTGAAACACTACAACATAACCTGATGTGCACTCTGGAAATGTTAGCTACATGTCGCGTTGACAGCGCCCGCTATTATTGTGATTGGCCTGTTCAGTCATCCTGTGCATTTCATTCTGATTTCTGATTCTTCTTTTTTTACAGCAGTTTCTGAATTTATCAGTTAACGATTAATAATTATTTCATCAATATGAGGAATTTAAAAAATACTTTACATTCTTAAAACTGTAACCCTGGTTCCTGGTTGTGGTAGCATTCTCCGGGCTCTGAGGGCTGTGGGTGTATAGCAGGCTGCAGTTATCTTAAATGTTATCGACTATAATAAACACCAACAAGGCAGGACAGTGTGCACTCAACTTTTTACTTTGTTGTCGCCTCGACACACATGATACAGTGTGTTACACACCATACCGTAAACGGTAGGAACCAAAATTACCTCACAAAATGCCATAACAAATAACTTAAATGCTATACATAATTACAAAGTGAGTTTATGGGGGTTTACATTTAATTTTTTTTATTAAATACATAAAATCTGTATGCATATGTGTGCAGATTTCTACTTGTGTACATTGGTTTGCACACACATAAATCAGAATGATGATTTATCTTTTTTTATACCTATTGATACTTCTGGTATCTTATCACATTTGACCTCATTTACATTCCAGCACATCACTATCTATCTCTTTATGGATGTTGTTCTGTTAAAAATAATAATCAAAGTAGTAGTTGAATATATAAATTCAAATATGTGTAAAATCATAAAATAATTTTGTATTTTTATTATTTTTATTCTTACAGTGGACCACTATGCACATTTCCTGCTCCACACATTCATTATTAAACTCTAAAAAGAGTGAACTCATCACACTTGTGGGATACACAATTTAAGGAAAAAAGCCTTTCCTTCTTCTGGTCTTGATGTTGCCCCTCTGTGAAACCAAGCAGCAGTCTCCAGGTTTGAAAACTGAAGCCAACACAACAGTGCGAAAACCTGTGGTTTCTTGAATCATTACCTGAGGCAGGCTGCAAAAGCAAGACAATTCCCCGATCATCTTAAAAAGCCCAGTTTCAAGCGATCATGCTGCCAAGTCTGAAACAAGAAAAATCAAGTCAAGTCAGAAAAGTCAAAAAGAGTTTATTTGTTGTAATCGATCCAATTTCTTCTGCTTATCCGGTTCAGGGTCGCAGGGTGCTGGAGTTTGTCCTAGCTACCATAGGGTAAAATGCGGGGCACACCCTAGGTCACCAGTCTGTCACAGGGCTAACACAGAGAGACAGACAACCATTCACATTCAACCCTAAAGGTACTTTAGAATCTCCTGCAGCTCCACTAACTGTGGTCTAAAGGCATGCAATCATGGACTGGATAAGCACCTTTAATTGGATTGAATAACCACCATACTGGAGTCAGGTCCCCGCATCTCAATATAACCAGTGATCATGAACTCCTTCCTGTAATATTACAGTGGCACAGAACCAGAACTTTAATTATTGAGAACCATGAGGAAATTTTTCATTACTACTCGTCTCTCATATGACTCCCAGCTTATGGTGTTGTAGTTTTCCCAGAAAGGCTAATGAATATGTCACGATGACACTGTGGGGCAGGCAGTGGACCCAAATGCAGGACTCAGACACGGAGCTAAGCTCAAAAACACAGCTTTCTTCCCACACACAAATTAATTAGGGAGAGAGGCACAATGAGGCACAGGTGAAGAGAATCTAACTAACAAAACAAAGGGATGTGAAACTGGACAGAAAGCACACAAGACGTGGGACTGGCAAAATAAGACGGAACGCGACACAAACACTGCATGAAGTCAGTACAATACTGACTGCATATAGGGGACGCTGGGGGCCGAACACAGAGACGAGATTAGGAAAGACTGAAGACGAAGGGGAACTAACGTTATCAGACGACTAAGAACTAGAAGTAGCTAACAAAATTCAGAAGCAGCAGTATAGACCTAGAGAGTAAATCACCCCATAAAACCAGAAATAAATCATGAACCACAAAACTGGAAAAAAAAAACTGGGTCAACAACCCACCAAAGTCGATGTAACACTACACTGTGCTGTTGGATCTAGATGAACAACGACTACCTCGGGGTTTGGAAAGGTCATTTGCACTTTATATGTTATCTGACTCACATTCCACTGGTGGACGGTGACACTAGAAGCCCTGGTCCAAAAGTGACAACTCACTCTTTGTGTGTCCATGATGTAGTGAATATAATAGAAATTCATAACCCTTTCCCCAAGGCGCAGCAGGTCGCTGCAGGGCAGGTCACTTCTGTTTCATCTACACCTAAAACATGCCAGAGAGAAGAACAGCCCCCTTCCCTTTTATATCTCACGACTGCTGAATTACGCACTCATGAGTTCACTTTCCATGACTGCACTGGTAATTATCACTACCAGGGCCTCATGGATAATATATTATGAGGAACATCGGGTGGTGAACAGCCTGTGTGTGCGCACACACACACTCTAAGCACTGCCAATCATTATCAGTCAGGATCCTGAGCGTAACTGTCACATCACTGCAGGCCTTTGCCTAATGAGATCTGCAGGTTCACATGGAGCAGGAGGTCATCTGACATGGTGAAGGTAAGGCCCATTAAACTGTGATGGGGGCAAAAGAGTAGAGGAATATTCAGTTAAAATGCCTCAGAACACAGCTGTGATGTGAACTGCATGTGCATGTGTAAGGTTTTTACCACCTGGGGAATTTTTCTGATCAGTTATGTTTACATCATAGTCACAGAGTTATTTGCTGAGATCTGAGGACAAAATGAGTTCAGCAGGGCTGTGAGTAAAATCCCAGATGGGCCCAAACTATGTATTTATAGGAGAAATTAAAGATGAGCACAACCTTTATAACCAGCAGATATTTGAAATGTGTATTTAACATATTTCCTCTGTGTATGTATATGGCTTGTCTTAAAAATTCATGCACTGGCTCTGCCTTATCTTTGATGACTGTTCTTCAATAAATTGCCTTAGGAGAAATTGCCTTTCTTTTACATTTAAGTCTTTGTGCAGAAGCAAACTTGTAGTTTTCCTAAGACAGTCTGCAAGCACTCACTGTGAAAGCGGTTCAGAATGACAAGAACGTGTCTAGTAAGGACTAAAGCAGATGTGTCAGCCTTTATACTGACACAGGTCATTGGGCACTGCATAAACACTGTTCATTAATATGTTCATTAATTTATTTCGGGTCTGAGTTACAGACTTTACTGTGCTCTACTGTCATTTCTGCTCTCTTCTCTAATTTCTTTGCTCTCAGCTGTATTGTGTGTGCACCTGCTCACACACAGGGCTGACAAAAACACTGGTAAAATGAACATATTAGTCAAGTTACCACAATCACAAGAAACAGCAAGCAAAAAGTGTTAAACCTGGTTAGCGTCAAATTTATCCACATTGCTGACCATTAGCAGATCCTTAATACTGCGTTAGACTAGCTCATAGTCACTTGATAAGATAAGACTTTATTGATCCCACAACGGGGACATTTTTGCGCCCTCTTCGTTATCAATATCTGATCCAAATATCACAGCATAACTAGTGTCTAGTACTTGCAATGCACTTTAGTCTGTTAGTATGCTAATGTTATCCAGACCTTAAAACCTACAGGATAGATTTTACTGATTTACTGAAATTAGCATTTAGCATCTATATGAAAATGTTTTCCTTCTCACAATGCCTTGAAGGACAGGATGTTTCATATACTATATCTGATCTACCAGACTTGATATTGTTCAGATCATCGTTCCCATATACAGTTTATGTTAGTGTTTGTTTTCTTTCTTTAGGGAAGGAAGGAAGGAAGGAAGGAGAATGACTACCTTTTAAAATATTTAATTCATTTCAGCAGTTGAAATTACAAGTTACATCGCGCTGGACCTTGATGCGAACCAGCGGTCTGCTTCACAAAAAAGGATGACCCTGTAAGCGTGCAATACAGTTTTATACCACAACAGAAACAAGTATTATTATGGCTATCTTCTTCTGAGAAACGTCACTTACTGGGTCTCCTGCCACACTTCATCCACTTCTGACCTCGTCATAAAAATTGAAGGTCAAGTACCTAATGTTTGTGACAGACTGTAAAGGAGGTGTCCCAAGAAGATGATGCCACAAGAGGCCAATCTCCGGTCTTGTAGGGCTAAGAAGAGGCCTTACTATGAGTCCCCTTCATTGTCGGAAACGTGCACTGGAACCGGAAAATGGAGGAACATTATCTTCAAAGGTCAAGAAGATAGAATGCAATTCTGATTGCTGCACTGATGAGGCAACAGCTTTTGGTGGAAGCAGTGTGATGTTGTGGGGGGACATCTAGCTCACTGGAAAAACAAGGCTTGTCATCATTCGACGCAATCTTAATGCAGCGAGATGTCAAGAATAGATTCTGCAACCAGTGGCAACCGCATATGACCAAAATAACCTCCAAGATGACAGCGCTCACCCCCACAGTGCAGGAATTTATTGGAGACCAACTCAGAATTTGGGAGTAAAGACATTGTAATAAATTACATGTCTTCACTTCACTATAGTCTCCATCTTTGTAGCCTTAACTGTAGGAAAGTACTCACTATATTCTAGATATACTATATAAATAAACCTAAACTCACTGATACAATATAATTTTTTAGGCTTTTCTAAAAGTACAGAAGAGATGTCAAGATTCAACCATCTTCTGTAGCGGACTTCACAAGAAAAGGTCACTTGGGCAGCAAAGGGAGATGCATGTTAATTGCACCTTCACTCCCCCAAGGCAAGGCTGAAAAACACAGAACCCAGTAAATGTCAGTGCAATTGAACTGACGTTTAGGGGATAACATGAACTGAGTGATATAGACTCTGAGTCACAGCCATTCTACCCCAAAGAAATTCAGCAGCATAAAGCATGACTTGTCCCCTGTGTGATTGAAGATGGCTTTCATGTTGGTTCTGTGGGAGTACACTCTGAACTAACCATCCCTTTAAGTTATTTATGCAGTTCAAAGAAAAATGCAGTCTTCCTAATAATGTATATTTATAGGCACAAGTCAGACTATTGGAAGTCTTGTATGGCTACATTTTTTTATGCAAAGGTGACCTCTCTCTTCTGTTTGCAATTTACTGTTTACATTGAAATAATATTTTCCTCCAAATAAATAAAATTACATAAGTGAAACACAGCTGAGATGGTCTGACCCATCAGCACACATTATTCCAACCTAGCATTACACCTTCAGATTTAAACAATTAAAAGTTGACAAAATAACTTTATTCACCACCATTCACTTACAAAGTCCTTGTGTACAAATTCACATTAAGCTGACGTTTGAGGGGGATCCATGCTCCTGCAGGTAGCTCTGCACAGAAAACTGACTTTTGTTGACAGACTGATCTGACATTCAGCAGTTTGTGGCTAAAGAATGTTTCATTATATTTTCCCATTCATCCTTCCTTCTTATGTAGCATGCCAGTGCAACATGTTGAAAAACAGTCCCACACCGTGATGTTCCCAGCCCCAAACTTCAGTGTTGGTAAGGTGTTTATGGGGTGACATGCAGTGACCTCTAACCATGGTGTGTATTAAGGCATCCAAAGAGTTTAATTTTGGTCTCATTTGACCAAACTATACTTTCCCTGTTTATTTCACAGGCTTGTCTAATTGAGCAAACTTTAAACCAAGGGTGTTAGATGTACGGTCCACGGGCCACGTCTGCTCCACAATACAATTATATCCGGCCTGTGAGATAATTTCATGTCAGTTAATAATGGCCCGTCAGTAAGTGGGAGCCGAATCTTCAGTCCTGGTGATGATCTATGCAGGCAGGGATGGGACTTCATTTTGATGGGAGCACCATGAAGGTAATCAGACTGGGATCATACGACTATGTGAAAGTTGGAAAGGGGGCAGATGTTCCAAAGACAGCAGGTGTATCGGTACAGGCCAGGTACACAGAGAGACAAACCTGTCGGGAAAAAGTGAAAAAACGAGTGAAACCGTAAAATGGGCAGCATCTGGCTGCGTTTCAATGATACTGGAGACTGCAAAGCTGAGTGTAGAATTTATAAAAATAGGAGCTGGATAAAGTGATACCCCTTTTTATTTTCAGCCACTTTTCATTGTGGAGGACAAGTTCTTCCAAGTAAATGTCTAAAAATAAATTTTAATAAAAGCTCTGTCCTTGAAAAATATGTACATATACAATGTAAATAAAGGGCTATTCTAAATTTATAGTTGTGTATTGAATATGACATAAACTATATACAAAGTGTCTTTGTCACAACTGATGCAGACACGGAGGCTGGACCAGGCGTGGATGAAGCCGATGCCGACGCTGGACCAGGCGTGGATGTAGCTCGTGGCGCTGCAGGCGACGGTGTGGGAGCCGCAGGTGGTAGAAACAGTAAACACACAAGTCAAACCCTAAGAACAAAAACAGCAGAAACAGCAGAAACTGGAAAATGATAACAATAAACTCAAAATACTGGGTCAAAGACCCAGGACCATGACAGTCTGGCAAAGAGCCATGGCTCAGTGTCTGAGTGTCCAAATGAGTCTCACAGGCCTGAACATGTGAAAGAGAAAACCTCATTTCTGTTCTTGTTGTTTTTTTTGTTTTGTTTTGTTTTGGGTTTTTTTTGGGGGGGGGGAGTTGTCACACAAGTTTTTTCTTCATCATGTAGATGATTTACACTGACAGAAAGGGTTTCACTGGTCCGGACCACTTAAGATAAAAGTGAGCTGTATGTGGTCCACGATGTTAAAATAGTTTGACACCATGCTTTTTGTGTGGCAAATGTGCATACAGGCCATGGCGGTTGAGTTTTACTTTCCTTTTTCTTTGCAGTTGTACCTGCTGATTCCAGGTCGTCCTACAGCTCTCCACAAGTGCTCCTTGGCTCTTGGACAACTCTTCTGGTAATTCTTTTCTTCCTCTGTCCGAAACTTTGCAGGGATCCCCTGGTTGTGTTTGGTTTGTGGTAAAATTATGTGTTTTCCTTTTCTGGATTATGATCCCAACAACGCTCACTGGACCCCTCAACAGTTTAGAAATTATTCTGTAACCAAAGCCATCAGTATGTTGGGACAATCCTGAGAACACACAGTGCTTTTACCCATCATGCTTCTTGTGTGGCACCTTGGTAATGAGAGAACTTGTTATAGGCCATCAGTTCAGACTAAACCATCTGATGTTAGTTTGCACTAAGTAGGAGGATTGCTTTCTAATCACTGATTGAATTTAGCTGGTGTCATGACTTTTCATGCAAAAATTTGTTGTGTTATTTCTCATCATTACACATAATTTATGGACGTCTATAGTCTGACTTCTGTGGATTGGATGGTTTTTAACGATATCTGGTGGGACTTTCATGTCAGTAGCACCTTTAGAAATAGATTTACTTAGAAAATCGGTGACATGTTCAATGGTTATTTATTCGCTGTATATGCTTATCTATGAGCTGCTTATTTTTCATAGTGTTAATATTAGATTGTATACAAGATTATATTATTATAATATAATACTGTATAATATATTGTTATATTATATTGTATAATATAATATGTTGTAATGTATAAATATTGCGTATTAGATTATATATAGGATATTTCCTCCTGTGTTAGTGCAGTGATGTTTGTTTGTCTGTTGGTCTTTCTAGTTTCACTCAATTTCAGTGACGTCAGTTTGATATAATTTCTAGGAATTAAGTAATTAAAGGAGCAAGTACGCTCACATCCCTGTCTCTAGAAAAGAAGTTTGGCCTACTGTTTATGTTTATGCTCAGTGAATGCAACACATACAGAGAACAGTACAAATTCTGTACTTTATTTGTTTTATTACCTGCTCTTGCTCGTAACAGTACATCGAAACATAACAATAATTTAACAAAAAAAAATGCACACTTGTAATCATAGATCTGCCTTTGCCTTAATGGTCCGTTAATTTACATCAGGGGTGGGAAATTCCAGGCCCCGAGGGCCAGTGTCCCTGCAGGTTTTAGATGTGTCCTTGAACCAACACAGCTGATTTAAATGGCTAAATTAAGTTCTCCAGAGGCCTGATAACAAACTAATCATGTGATTCAGGTGTGTTGACCCAAGGTGAGATCTAAACCCTGCAGGACACCGGCCCTCGGGGCCTGGAATTGCCCACCCCTGATTTACATAGTCTGTATATTTTTGTGCCAGATTTCTTTACCGGCTTTGCAAATGCTTTGAATATACGGCATTTACTAGTCTTTCTAAGCATTCAAAGCAATTTACACTACAAGCCATTTTCACACAATTATTTTACCACGTGTTTTGTAAGCACAAACTAACCTGTTTCATTGTGCTGCAGTTTTCACATCCCGTCACGGCTCATCCCTCAGGCCAGCCCTTTTTCTCGCACTCCCAGCCATTCTCTCAGCTCCTCAAGCTTCCAGCCTACACCTGCCTGCCCTCCTGCCACCTTTTTGGAATCTCTGGAACCCAGATCAGCCATCCACTCTGCTCAGCTCACCCAGAGTTACACCTACTCCACCTGCAATGTAAGCCACTTCTTCAGCTAAGACACATAGTCACCTCAGAGAATCCTTTGGAACGTTCCCTCTCTCCTCAGTGCCACCTCACGACTCAGTCCTCCTTGTTATCTCCCCCTGGACCCATACCCTCACCCAGCTTAGTTGTGTGTTATATATATTCTAGCTGACACATCTCCTTGCCAAGAAATTATGTTAAATGTGTCACTGAGTTAAATAAAGTGTTTAAAACTTTCTGTCGCCAACGCACTCGGTTCTGCACTTGGGTCCAGTTTCAGTACCCTTTGACAACCCAAGCACCAGGTACATAGAGGTAGGAGTCTAGGAGCAGCAGAAAACAGAACTACTAGTGACTGAAATAACAACTGGAGCAGATGTGGAAAGTAAAGTCCAAAGTGGTTCCAGTAGTAACAGAAGCATTAGGAGCTGAAAGCCAAAACTAGAAGAGGGCTTCAGCAGATTCCAGCCACAGCAGAGGTCTCTGTACAAAAGAGCTAAGATGCTCCACAGAACCCTCAAACTCACAGGCTTCTGGTAAAGGACTCGAGATTGAGAAACACGAATGCCCTTTCTCCACTGGACTCTACTTAGTTTCTTTCATTTTCCATTACACTTTAATACCACCTCAGTGGGGTTGGGGTCATTATAGCAAGGCGGGCCAAAAGTCTTGTGATGTCATTTGCATGTGACAACAGTGAAGGACACTGATAGGCTTTTTGATTTCGGGTCACTAAGTCTGGCTTTCTCTGGATTCTGTTGTCAGCCAGCAGGCACAAAACGTCTGCACCTCATCGTTGGGCCACAGTGTTAGTTTGCCTGTAGCTATTTCCGTTGCCAGGTTGGATTGTTGTGGAGGAATCACTCTCATGATATCATGGTTGTGGGTCTTCATCCCAGCTTTTAGTTTGTTCTGGACTCTTCACTCATTCTCTTTAATTTAAGAAATGTTTATATTCAAGTTTTGTATTAGTTTTGAGTTCTGTATTACGTTGGTATTCTAAGTTTATTGTTTTTAGTTCTTGTATCTTGTTTTGTCTTTGTTCCCTTTTGTATCCACATCCTGAACCCCAACCCTTACTCTAACCAACCACCTTTTGGAGACTTTTTTTCCATAGTGGATATTGGCAGGTTTTAGGGGGGGTTTTCATGTCGCAAAGCTATGACATAACCATGTGAATGGTCAGATGCAATGTTGATCCTGGACAAACATCATTATGTTGATCCAAGAACAACATCAACACAAGGATATCATGCATCGAGAACTAATCAGGGGGGTGAGTCATGGCTGGAGAAACAAGACACAGGTGAAACTAATCAGTGGCAAAGAAACTAAAACCAGGGATGAAGTATAAGAGATAAAAGTAGCTAATAGAGACAAAGAAAAACCCCAGAGGATAGAGGGGACCGAATAACAAACAAAACTACAAAGAGAACTCAAAACTCTAAGTCAGGACCCAGGAATATAAGAGTTATTCTTACCTTGGTTATCGTGTACAATCATCCAAAATCATTTTAGCTTGCACTGAAAGCTACATAGATGTCCTAATGACACTTTAGTAAAGTAGTCATAAATATTTTGAAAATGTATGTATGTTAAAGATGTTATTAAAGATTATTTCAGCCAGAAACCTTTCACCTCCACTTACAAAGATGAAGATACAGTATCTGTATTTATGAGCTATCATCACTGCTTTCTCACTCATCAGCCTATGAGAAAGTGTGAGGTGATAATTGGAATTAGAGGTCTGTGATGAGCTGTGCCAGACTAAACTAACAACCAGCCTTTTTCATGTATTTTTATTAGCTTAGCAGAGTCAGCAGTGATGGATCCCTTTGCCATTTGGCTTCAAATGAAGAGTTATCATGTAGTAATGGAAAAAAACACAAAATGCTACACTGATCATGACGTTTGTTAGCTGTGAGTAGTTTAATGAAATGCATTTTAATTTACTACTTCTTCAGTGAATCAAAGGTTTTAGGAGATCTTCAGTGTTCGAAACATTAAAACAAACAAACAAAAAAAAATTTGTTTATGTGGGACTTTTGTAACTAAACGTGTCAATAGCGTGACAAGTTATCAGAATGATGTATTGATTTATAGAAAAACCTCAAATACTTTTAGGGGATTTGATGAAGAGTATCTATCATATTACTCAAGGGTTTTTTGTGTGTTTGGTAGACTAATAAAATCAGCTGACAGCAATTTTATAGACTAAAACCTTAAAGAGTTACTCTATAAGTAAGATGGAAGAGTTAAATATTCTCCAGTTAATGAGGAAAACATGGTTATATCTGCAAAACACTCTGAGATAAAGACTGACTGAAGCATCAGGTGGAAAGTAAGGAAAACATCAACAGATCAATGGTCATAATTTCACAGTTCTTACACTTGTCAGACACAGAGTAAGAATCCTTTTTGTTTGCAGTAATAACTTCAGGAAAGCATTGTTGCAGTCAAAAAAAGTGGATTATAAACACAGACCTCACTTCGGGGAGTTTTCCAGAGCATCTACAGTGAATCAACAAAGAGGAGAACTCCTGAGGTTCACTTTCAGTTAGCAAAGTCTCCCATTGCTGCTCCGCGCGTTCAGGGGTCAGCTTGAACTCAGCAATCTGCCGAACACAAGATCATGTGTTGTCTGCAATAATAGCACCTCTACTTTCTGACACACAGACTTGGCCTGCCACTGTTTTCATGGTTTTCTATGGGTGTTCTTCCATTATGTCTCTCTATTTATTTTTTTACATTACAGTCTGATAGACTTTACCTGTACCTTACCACCCGTTTCTCCCCAGTGTGTGTAAACTCCGTGCTTTTCCGAAGGCCATTATGTCCCTGACTCTCCCTAGTTGTTTTCTCCTGTTGTCTTCCTGTGTTTTGAATTTCATTGCTCCTCAGGCATTTTAACTTTGTTGTAGAGTTTTTATTATCCTTTTTGTGAAAGTCCATAACCAAACTGCCTGTTTATCTCCATTACCCTGAATTAACGTCCACTTTATGAGCTTTATGACCAAGATGATAAATTGTTTCTGGTTTGTATGTTTATTCTGATCTGTGCATGAGCAGGTTAGACCCACATGCTGACGGGACTTTACACTACTTTACACACAGAAACACACACACAGTCTATATTTTAGGACTGGGGCTAGCAGTATTTTTCTTTTTCTTTTTTTATCCTAGAACCACTCATCAAAACAACATGAGTGTTTGAGGTTATTTGTCACAATACACCCACCACCTAAATCAATACTGCATACACAATCAGAGGGCAACAGCAAATGTTTCTTATTTATTAATGACAGTCTAGCCAGACAGTTTACCTTTTCAGTCGTGTTTGAGGTATTTTTTTAAATTACTGCTCTGTGCTGTTTTCATTAAGTGTAATCCAAAGCAATGCTTGCAAAATTCACCTCAAGTCTTGACCTGCCAATACAGCTGGCAACCTAGCAAAATGTTAAATGGACTTTCCTTAAATGTGGTTGATTTTGTAAAAAGATGTTTTTAACCCAAGCCCAAAACCCACTGTGTCGTCCATGCTTACCTCCACATTAGGTGTGAGTGGAGCCCTCTAGTGGTCCACCACAGTGGTAATAATCCAGCAGGGATTTGAGATGTGTGCACTTTTGTTATTGAATATAACAAAAGTCTGGCAGCTGAGTTTTTTTTTTTTAATGAGCTGGGGGCAGGAAATGATGGCATGTTATTGTCACTACAGGTGGATCCAAGAAGCAGATATATAGTAGCAACACATCAAAAGTGTTATTTACAGCTAATAATTCCTAACAATAACTTTAGCTGGCTCCTCCTGGTGCGACAGAAAGTGTGGAAAAGAATCCCCCACAAAAACAGTAATCTGCCACACACTCACGCACATATTACAGAGAGATGGGAACAGAGAGAGTAAAATAATCTGCGCCACAGGCATGGAGACCATGACAGACGACTTTTAGCTGAGGCCTACGAACCAAAACATGTATGTATATTCCAGATATCTGTAGTATTATTAGAATCATATGACTACAACACATTTACCTCTCCTTCACTTCTTTGAAGTGTCTCCCAGTCCCAGCGCACTTGTTAGTATGTTTTGGTTCGTGCTACTGGTCCGTCGGGTTATTGTCTCCCCAGAAACACTTCCATTGTGTTTTTTCCGATTTCCGTTGTGTTTTGTGTGCTTTTGCAGTGTTTTTCTTTTTGCAGCGTTTTTCTTTTTGCAGCGTTTTTCTTTTTGCAGGGTTTTTCTTTTTGCAGAGTTTTTCTTTTTGCAAGTGTTTTCTCTCAGGGCGACAGTAAATATCTCTACTTTTAAGATTATGCTAAAGATTTTCCTCTTTGCTGAAGCATATAGTTAGGGCTGGATCCGGTGATCCTGAATCCTCCCTTAACATTGTTGGGGAGTAACGGAATACATGTACCTCCATTACGTATTTAAAATACAAAATATGAGTAACTGTATTCTGTTACAGTTACCGTTTAAAAAGGTGGTATTCAGAATAAAGTTACTTTGTTGAAATAAAGGGATTACTCTGCGGTCTTTTCCTGTGTCACATATAAGGCTATGCCCTCTCTATTTTTGGTAATTCCACGCCGGTAGAAACCCAAACAAAACACGCATTATGCTACAGGCATAGCCCTAAAGAATGTAGCCTCATGGGCAGTGTAGTCTGTGCTGCAGGGAGAATGGACTGTCATACCCGTTATGTGTCTGTGAGCGCGAGGGAGAAAAAGGACAGTGGAAAAGTATGAGTTGTCACCGAGCAGAAACAGGAGCTCGAAGCATGTAAATATAATAATAACCACTGCAGCCAAAAAGAGTGCCGGACGAGCCCAGTTGTAAGTAAGCTATTAAGACTCGACTGCACACTATGTTCGTGTTTTCCTCCAAAACAATAAGTTCTGTTGGAGCAGCCTTTCAATGCCTCTCTGTGTCTCTCGCTAGCAAAGTTGACCCAGACAACAAAGTAAAGCTAGTTTTCGGCTATGAGCCCGACACGAACCCAAACGTATAATCCAGAGGTCGCTCTACTACGGTCCGGAGCTGCGGACCTGTTTTATATACGCGCGGAATAGTTTTCTCGCTGCAAAAAGTGCAGACTTACCTAATGTCAACCTACTGTTTCTCATTTTATATTAAGATTTAAAAATCTAGTTGGTAGTGGTATGGCAAGTATCTTTCAGTAATAGTACTAAATCACACAGCAATAGTACATTCATGTAGTTGTAAAAAGTTTAATAATATATTAAGTAATCCAAAGTATTCAGAATACGTTACTCTCATTGAGTAACATAACGGAATACGTTACAAAATACATTTTGGGGCATGTATTCTGTAGTGGAATACATTTTAAAAGTAACCTTCCCAACACTATCCCTTAGTTATGCTGCAATAGGTGTAGGCTGGTGGGGGATTCCCATGATGCATTGAGTATTTCTTTCCAGTCACCTTTCTCACTATGTGTTTAGTCCTCTGTGCACTGAATCATACTTGTTAATCTCTGTCTCTCTTCCACAGCATGTCTTTATCCTTCTTCCTTCTCTCGGCCAACTGGTCGCAGCAGATGGCCCCGCCCCTCCCTGAGCCTGGTTCTGCCAGAGGTTTCTTCCTGTTAAAAGGGAGTTTTTCCTTCCCACTGTCGCCAAAGTGCTTGCTCATAGGGGGTCATATGATTGTTGGGTTTTTCTCTGTATCTATTATTGTAGAGTCTACCTTGAGGCGACTGTTGTGATTTGGCGCTGTATAAATAAAATTGAATTGAATTGAATAGAATTTAACTGCATTAAAACATTCACAGCAGGCAGGATCAACCTGGTTCCTATATATGTCAAAACTGTGGCATTTCCCCCTGAAATGCCAGAGTTCTCACTTCTTTAAGAAAAGACAATTATTAAACTTTTTTTTTTTTTTTTTTTTTTTTTACTGATGATGATCACTGATCCAAAAATGCTCTTAAATTTCCAAATGTACCCAAACTCAGCATGACCAGGTCAGATACAGTTTCATACACATTTTTTAGCAAACAGTGCAACAATGTGGCCCCCCTCAAATAATATAAATGTAAATGTTAAATAAAATGTAAAATAAAAGTTTCTATTTTTGCCAATCACATTGTTTGTTTAGTGTCGAAATCAGAGTGTGGGTGAAGTATTTGTGCCTTTATAGATCCACTTTGATCTGTGAATTGTAAATTGATTTTGATGTACAAGTCAGTAGATCTAATAAATATCGAAAACCTTTGTACATTGTTGAAATACCCATTATCTTTCTTAAGATATATTTGGCTGTTTATGTTTTTGTGAATGGGTTTCTCATTAAATGTGGTTGGTTTATAAACCTTTCCCCAAAAGATCTGGAAAAGATGTGAAACAGATCATTAAAGATTAAGTCAATATTTTCAACAAAAGGCTCAATACTTTTACATCATATTACTCACTGTCATAATTCTGTTTACATCTGACAACTTCTCATATAGACAAACCAACCAAAACCAAAAACAGCCACAACCAAAAAATTGGCGCCAACCAATATTTTAATATTATGCCCACGGGAGAGGCTCTGAAAGCTTCAGACCCATGATTCCTTCAGGCCATCCCACCGAGCTATACGCTCTGTTCTGCCAAAAAGAACAACACAGAAACACCAGTGAAAGAAAGTGAAATCAAAAAGTGAATCATCACTGCGAAAGCAAAGTTCAAACCCTTAGGAACCCTCACACTCGTTCTCCTCGCCACACCTCCAACAGATGCTCATGCATGCGCACCTGAAAGAGAGAGAGAGAAAGACAGAGAGAGAGACAAGGCGACCTGCGGAGAACATACATAAATACACACAACAAACATGGGAGACATGGAATGACACACAAGGAAAGGAACATGAAAAAAAGAAAAGGGAGACAAGACAAAAGGACACACACACACAGAGGGAGCAAGAGGACAAAGACACAAAGAGAACCTAAAAGTTAAGAACCTAAAGCTGGATCACAAGAAAACTCTGAAACATAGAAAAATAACTCAGGACCGACTAGTGAAACTTAAGTCATAAACAAACTAGCCTTACTAAGATGTGGCCCACTTTAAGACTTATTCTTTTCCTTTTTCTTCTTTGTTTGTTGAAAATCTCAGACTAAGGTGAATTACACACATGAAACCACAACTACCCTTTAGCAGAACATGCAACTGTGTGTATAACTGTGCGAATTAAGACTGTATTTACAGATCTGATCCCAAAAGGACCATATAAATTATTTAGAGAATAAAATGGGACCAAGAACGGACCCCTGGGGAACACCCCATGAGATGGAGACTGAGGAGAATTGTTCAATTACATTATAAAAGGACCTGCCAGATAAGTAACAATGGAACCAGGGAAGATGAATGTCTGCTACTCTGCTGCTTATTTTCATAGCCATTAGATAAAATGCCAAAGAAATCTATCCTGCAGTGCTGACTTTTGAAAAGTGCAGCCAATTAAAATATTGTACATTATCTCAACATGTGGGAAAAGGGATAAAAATGCTGTGCAGTTCCACAGAAGTTGAACACCTGGTCAAAGCATATGGTGTTTAAGGTGATTTGATAATGACTTTTAACTAAAAATTGTTTAAATATTTTTGATATTTGCACCATTAGGTGCATAAAAGTATATAAGAGTAATCTCTCTTTTTTAACCTGGTGACAGACGTACGTACTCCTCCATTTGCCCTTTGGCAGCTGGAATAGGCTCCAGCTCCTAAATTGGATAAGTGTAGGAAAATGGATGGATGGATGGATGGATGGATGGTTTTCTTTCATGTTAACTTAGGAGATAACCCATTAAAGAAAAAAACAATAGTTGATGTTTTATGTCCAGCTGACTTTATCAGCACCATAACAATGATTTGCAGATTTGCTGCAAATACTTAGATTGACCCTAACATGACTAGCAGACAGAAGATATATGAATCTTGTGGACTCCTGAGAAAATCCATTTTTCATAGTCTGCTGTCTTCTGTGATTTTTTTTTTTTTTTTGAGCGGTGTGATTCTCAGGACATGCATCATTTATCTGAAAATATACAGCATACCCAATAATCTGACTTGATGTCGATTCAGCCAAGATGAGCGAGCTTACAAGCAAGTGGGGACAGTCTGTGGGTAATGATTGATGGACACAAACTGCAGTGAGAACAAGGGATGCATAATATTATTTTTCTCTCACACTGTAATTGTAAAGCATTGAATGCAGACAACTGACATTACAAATAGCATGATTGTAACATGTCTTTTCAGTTAATTGAATTTAAACAGGGTATGTGACAACTGCACATTGCTTAAATAGTAAAGTGAGTGTAATTGTGTATTGTTTAAACTTACGGTGTGTTCACACCGAACTAAAATAGACGCGAGCGAAAACGCCCCAAACGCCCCTAATTTGACGCGTGCACATTCCCACCTCAACGGGTGTCCAAGGAAAATCCAAAAATCCACCGAAAATGTGGGAGGGATTTGGGAGGAAGTTGTGCCAGATGTACCTTTGCAAGATGGCAGCTGTCGAGCTAGAGCTTGAAGAGAGAGTCTCCCTTCTCTATGTACTGTGGAGAGCAGAGCAGCGGCGTTAAGGACGTCCTCGCCGTACCTGGGTCCATCAGGTCCTCCAGAGGCGTGAGCAGTTTGGTGAGTTTCACCATTTGCTCCAGGAGCTGCGCCTGGATGACGGCCGATTCCGGCGATACCACCGTCTTTCACTTTCAAACCCCCACAAGGCTGCCCGCTGGGATTGAAACAATGGGACGAGGTGTGGCTTCTCAGAAAGGGCTCACTGAATGCAGCATGGTTAAGAGCTTGGAGGCGCTTACGGCCGCAGTGAATACTCAGAATAACACCTCTTGCGTATATTGGATTACATCAGGGGAGGAACCCACTCGGAACAACACCTCTGGACGGAAGCTGGATTACATCGCAGATCAGTTGGCTGCGGTCATGAGGTCTCAGAATCTGCTCTGTGAGCAAAAGAGTGAAAAGACCATGGAATTGAAGGTAAATAACATCATGGAGAAACTCGCAGCTATCCAACGGGAGATTGAGAGACCAGTGTCGGTGTCGGAGGACCCCTTCGGCATCAGCTGTGGGCTCAAGGCTGGAGCTGAACAAAAACTCCCTGATAACGACTGTGTTTAGTCTGTTCCTTCCCATTCCATGCAAGGCCACCTGGGTTGGCTGGTAGACTGTTTACTTAGCCTGATAGGGCGAAGGACACTGTCTCAGCTGAACTATGGACACACATACATTTACACTGATAAGCACTCACACATCCCCCCTCCCCTTCCAATGCCTTCGATGCTTGTTGCCTCCTGGGAACACAAGGCGGGTCTGGGCCCGCGCTGGAGAGTCGGCGCAGTGGCAGGATGGCTGCTGTGTCACCTGGGATTACTCCTTATCCCCTACCCAACCCTGTTGCTGGTCACGTGCTCTATAATGTTGTACTGTGGACATTTATGTGCTTTCATGCAGTTCTTTTGTTTCCTGTTCTCATGCTGTCCTCTATAGCCCAGCATGAGCAGAGGTCTCTTTTTTTCCTCTTGTACTTTTCCATTGTAGTGTACATTTCAGTTTTTTCTGTAATGCAACCGTTTTCTGACTTGTATCCCCATGTGATGTCTGTGTTGTGTGTGTAAGGTCGGGGGGCGGGTTCATTCCACTGCAGGGCAACCTGCCACTGCATGTGGCGAATAAAATTTAAACTTGAACTTGAAATATTACTGTTTGTGTCTTCTACATGATATATTTAACTAACGATTTTTATTGTGACAACCAACGATTTGTACAGGAAAATAATTACTTTTAACAAGGTTGCCCAAACTTTTGCATCATATTGGTATATTTTGTCATTAGTACAATATGAAATAAATTCTACTTGTGTCAAGTCGTGTGTCAACATTTGCTGTGTAGTAGAACAGAGACATTAGTCATTACAAATGTTTATTGGAAAAAATATATAAATTCACTAACAAAAACATTAAACATAAATATATAAAATTTAACTATTTACAGAGAGATAGGAATAAAAAGGACCCAGCTTGGAGTGGAAGAGCCTCAGGGAGAAGGAGGAGAAAAATAACAACATTGTTTCTGCCCTGGAGAGCTGCTGCCTCATCAGAAAACTACTGATCATTAGGGTCCAATGTTTCCAAATTTAACACAGCTGTGCTGTTTTCAAAAGCTAATTTACACATTTGAAATTTCACAAATTCTCGTGTCTGAGGCGGCATGCTCTCCAGAGCAGGAACAAGGCCGAGGAGGAAATGTTCTGTTGGAGACTGGCGTGGCCTCTTTAGGGACTCCAGGATGGCCAGCTCCACCGCCGATGGACCGTCCTGGGACCCGTCCTGGGACCCGTCCCTCGACCGCCTTCGAGCTGTCCTCCTCTGTGGGCCTGTAAAACACAGCACAAAACAACACAAAGTAATGAGAAGGCTGCTACTAGATTTTCATTTTCAACATTGAAAAAAAAAAACAGGATATAAACAGATTGGTTGTAGATATTTAGTAAAGGTAATCACAAGGGAATCCAAGCAAGTAAAAAGCTGTCAGTGCTTGATGTACATACCTGTGGGTGCAGCAGCAGGAGTGGAGGGACCAGGGACTGGGGAGCCAGGTGAAGCAACAGGGGATGACTCTGCTGCATAATCAGTTGACTCTATCAAGACAATATTAAATGTTAACAGGTTGAAGACAATATTCATAGAGAAATTATATACAGTGGTCCCTCATTTATTGCAGCACATGAACAGTAGTCGCAGTTCTCACAAGTTGATTCTCAAAGTGCAAACCTTTGTCGATTTTAAAACGTAAAAGTATTATTATGCCGCGCTTTTTCTCCATCTACGGCGCCACTTTAGTGCGCCTTTTTCCCTCGCGGTGCAGGTGTGTATTTCCGAATGAGGGTCATAGTTATGAGTGTTTTTGTGCTGTTTTTTCTATTAGACATGATGGTTATCAAAACCAAACATGATAAGTTTGGCAAGCGCAGGAGACATTGGGCTGCAGAATGCAATGCGCATTGTTGACAGCTGTAAGGTGCAATAAAAAAATAAAAAAAACAGCGAAAAGGCGAGGCAGTGATGGATGAACAGGGACGACTGTATACTGTTTATTAATAAACAAAATATATTCCTATATGACAACACGCATAAATTAACTGCCTACATTAATTCACTGTAAACATACCTTCTGACTGACACTCCCCTGCTGCCTCTCCGGGCTGTCCCTGGTCCTCGGGGAGGAAGTTCTCCACGGTCTGCACCATATTACAGCAAGTCTCCCGCGGGGTGAGGAAGGGGTCCAGAAACCCCATGACCGCGAAGAACTTCCATCTCCTCCCCGATCCTGCTGCAGACCCACTCCTCTTCTCCTTCTCTGTCCTCTTCTCCTTATTATACGTGTCCCTGAGGCTATTCCACTTTCTCCTGCAGATGTCCTCTGAATAAACACATTATCTTGTTAGCGGAAAGGTATTTGTACATCAGTGGGAAAATAGCGGGACCGTAGGCGGGCTTGCTAGCTTTTGCGCGGCTTCATCGGGTCAGTCTGAAAATTAAAAAGAAGAATGAATGAACTTACCAGGTTGCCCGATCTCCTCACTTATGTGCCTCCAAGCTCGGTCCTTTTTATTCCTGTCTCGGTAGAAGTAGCAGCTAGCATCATATAGCTCTGGATGATTAGCCACGGCACTGATGAGCTTTTCCTCCATACTGAATGAAGAATGAAGGGCTTTGGCTGGACCTGCCCCTTTGACCTAGGTCAGAGCACGTCACCAGGCTCCTGATTGGTTGTCGCGGCGCGATTTGATGCTGGAGTTTTCGGAGATTTTTCCAACTCGAGCGGTATGCACAAAATGCAACACAAAAACTGATGGGCGTGGGGTGTTTTGCAAGTCAAACGTGCAAGACGCGGTACACTGATGATCCACAACAGACTGTCATGGAATAACAGGGAAAAAAGTAGCAGTAAAAACGCTGGTTAAAAGATAGAACTTTGGATCAGAAGCAATAAGTAAATAATTAAAACTCAGGTTTGTTTTCCTGTATTAGAATTTGTACTTTGCATGTTGTGGGAGTGGGGCACATTGAAGAGATTTGCGGTCTTTGTAGATACGGAGCTAATGAGTGGAACACAAAGCATACTGGAAGCTGAAGGACCTGGTAGTCCCAGCGTGGAGCCGCTCCAGATGGATGGATTCCTGTGAAAATATTTTGTTTTATTTCATACTTTTAGTTGTGGATAAATTTTAGCTCCATGTTGGCATTAGTTGAGCATGTGGGCAGATTATTTAAAAAATCTTCATAAATTTCTAAAATCGTAATTAACTTTAAACATTGCTTAAGTCTCTCTGATCTTCTAAAACGTCCAACCATGCTGGATACAATGTCACCATCTGTTACAGTGTAACTGTGTAGCCTTGCTGACAGCTTTGTTTTAAGGATGGGTTTTGTGTGGCTCAGCTGTCAACTTAATAACCCAACAATAACATAAGCCATCAACACAATGTGGCGAGTAGAGAAACTCCATATTCAAAGAGTCCCTGTGGTTTCTAAAGTGTGTTTCTGAGCAGCGGAGCCAGATGTCAGAACTCATGGTCCTGCAAAAACAAGTGCAGACTAAATGGAACGACACATTAAAACAACAATTTAAAACTTCGTCTATTACCATCTTCTACTGATGGCTTCAATTTTGCTTGAGGCATGGCTTGTAAGTAATGCTATGCATTTTATAATAGGCTATTTAATGCCCTCCGTACATCAAGAAAAAAAAAACGTGTAGAACACAAGCAGCTGGAATTACCATTAGGACTTTTCAGGTCTTTCATGTGTGGGTGCTTCACATCTTTCCATTTCTCCTTTATTCCATATCCCCGTATGAGCCGGCTCGAGCCAACCAGCCAATGAATGTACATCATTATTGATTTACACACTGCCTGAACATCAGTTCTTCTGCTTATTTTCCTGCTGTAAATGTGTGTGAGTTCTCAAATGGGAATGTGTGGTATCGATGGATACAGTGACTGGAGGGAAGCCAGTTTGGTTTTGATTTCTAAATGTGAGGTTGGCACTCTCATCCTGTTTGGACCATATTTATTCCTCAGCCCACACAGGACATTGCAAATGTCAGAGACAACATAATTCGGGGTTCCTTTGGGCATGATTTGCCAATAACCAATAAGAGCACAGCAGTTTGGTGAGGGATATTTGAGATTAGGTTTATCGAGGAAGGATCCATTCACACAGAGGGTCTGTGGAGGACTGTATGCAGCATTAGATTACAGTAATTTTATTTATACAACCCCTAATGCAAAAAGGAAAGCTGGGACAGAGTGTAAAATAAATGAAAAGAGAGTGCAATGAGTTCCAAATATTATACATACTATATTATTTTACTCACAATAAGCTACTTTCAGCTACACCCTTATTAACACAGGATCACTACAGCAGGTATAGGTCTGCATGTTTCATTTGGCAGATTTTTATGCACTTCCTGATGCAACTCCCATGGTATTTGTGTCTCCTCCCAGGCAACTTGTCAGGCAAGTAAGAATGGGGAAGAAAGGTGATTTAAGTGGTCGTAGGTGCCAGACGTCTGGTCTGGGTATTTCAGAAACTACAATTTCACCGTAAACTCAAGGGTTTGCAGAAAGTCATCTAAAAAAAGAAAAAATATCCAGTGAGCATCAGTTCTCTGAAAATGTCTTGTTTATGCCAGAGGTCAGAAGAGAAAGGCCGGACAGAGGTGATAAGAATGCAACAGTAACTCAAATAGCCCCTCAAGAACAGACAGCTGAGGTTTAGCGATGCCCAGTCTAAGGAGTGTTGATTTCTGCTATAACATTTGGATGGCAGCTGGAAGCAGCTCAATTTATCTCAAACTGATTTCTTGACAATCAGACTGAGTCCAGTACTCCACTGGCTTCCACAGTCATGAGATCTCAGTCCAATAAAGCATCTTTGGGATGTGCCAGAACAAGGGATTTGCATCATGAATGTGCAGCTGACAAATCCAATCATTTCAATATGGAGCAAAACCTCTGAGGCGTGTTTCCAACACCTTGTTAAATCTATTCCACAAGGATTTAAAGCAGCTCTGAATGGGAACGGTGTACTTGGGATACTTAGGCCATACCTCATCTTTAAACATTTTGCAGTGCAATGTCATAGCTGAATGACGTTCTGATGCCTTGATCTTCTTGCATCTAATCCTACAGGATTGCTAGCACATCTCTGTCTATGTCCACACAGAATCAGCAGTCAGTCCATGAGTGCACTGGGCCAAGCAGTGTGGAGGGAAAAACTACAGGTGTAAGAAAAGAGCAAAGGTAGAGCTGAGAGCACAGTAAAAGGTGGAAAGCACTAGAAGAAAGTGGGACGAAATGTTAACACATAAGGGACATCAGCAGGACCACTCACTGTATGTCACAACTACTCTTCTATATTGAGTTTGGGTTTAAAAAAAATAGAGAAAGTTAAAAGGCATCTGTGCTCGAGTGAGACAGTGGTGAAGAGTCTTTTTTTTTTCCTGCAACCAAGCAACAAATGACACACAGACTGAAGCTAGAGATGTTTTTATTGTGAATATTCCAGTGGTGAGTGTACGTTTGAGCTGTGGTTGGGCTGAGCAGAGTGAGTGTGGACTGACAGCAGAGTGAGAGCAGAGTGGGAGAGGGTGGGCAGCTAGTTCTCGAAGTGACAACCAAATGCTGGCAAACTGGCAGGCTGCTATGAGGTGGCAAGTCTTAACACAAACATCATAACAGAGTAAAAGATCCGAGTGACGTGGCCTAGGATAACTAACACAATGTGTGACTACACAGGTGGAGAATGACTTTAGAGCTGATGCAGGAGGATGAGCTGATGAATTACAATCAAGAAGCTTTCTTATTATCTGTCAAAGGTTTTGGATGGAGCTTTTATATGCAATTATGAACTTACTTTAGAAGCACCAATGGCAGACTATTTTTAAGGAAACACACATAAAAATGTGAGTGCAGTATCAGCATTTTCATCTAAATCTTAGCAAGGAAGCATTATCAGATTTTTAAAAAATGATATTCATGTTAAATGTGAAAGTGGTCAGATCTGGACCTAAACTGGGCTTTAAATTTAAGATTTAAAGTAAGCAAATTCCTGTGACGGACTAGTGACCTGTCCAGGGTGTACCGCATCTCGAATTGGATAAGCAGAAGAGGAAGGATGGATGGATACTCTGGCATTTGTTCACATCTCTCTACTTCAGCTACATTTGCCACGCTTCAAAATTCACTCTCCATCACTGTTGTGATGTAACGAGGAGCAGTGCTGCCTTTCAGTTCTAAATGAAATGTTGTTTTTAATGTGGAGGCTTCACTACCCAGCAGGGATAAAAAATAATATAGCCTCCATTAGGTTTCTTATTTCATGATTATCATCCTCTCAGACAATGTGAATTCGCTGAAGTACGCACACCACATGTTATAATGAATGCAAATGGATAACCTTCTCTTTCTTTTAAGTTCCAAGTTTTCACTGATGTGGGTACAGATTTAATTCATAACATCAGTTTAACAGCAGAACTCCACTGTGGCCTTAGGTTCTGGTTCAGTCTTTGGAAGCACTAGTTGGACATTTGCTGACATTATTTCAGCCTTTTGTTGTCGCAGCTTATCTGCATATTGGTCTTTTTTTGGCATGGAATATATTAACTCTTCTGTATCCACTTGGCAAATCTCATCAGTTGTGCCTCTCAAAGCCATTTTGAAACCAGCTTTCCACTGCAGCTCCTTTCAGTGCTGTATCTGACTTCATTAGTGTAAAATCTCTTGTAATTGATGCCTGCTCAGTTTTGTGGTGGAGATCTTGTTGCTGCTCTCTCCACCTTTGGCTTAGCATGCATGTCCACAGAAGGCCGTGGAGGTCCCAGAACAGAGCATGTACAGTAATCGGCATATCTCTTTGGCTCTCGGAGGAGGCGGACGTATCGTTCACCCTCTCCCTCCCTTATCTTCCCTGCTGCTGCTTCTATGTCTTTGTCTAGTCTCGTCTAACGCTAACCCTCAAAGAGTTTTGTTCTCTAAAACCTAAACAATTATGGATTTCATCAACTGGTCCCATAATGAAATTGAAACCTTCCTGGGCTTGGGAGAGCCCGAATGTCCTGTGGAGACGTTTGCTGTCGGATACTCGATGGTCGGTTGAGTCGTGTGTGCGTTTTTGTTGACATGTTAATCTAAAGGTAATCTGCTGCTTCATTTCACTGAAACAAAACATGGAGTGCACGCTGAATAGCAAAACGATTTTGAATTTTGAATTAATTTTGAATGTGTGAGACCCCGGCTCTTCTTCATCTCAGTGTGCGCCTCTGATGTGAAATTGTGAATGCTACATCAGTATCACATACCCATGAACATGGGTGGGAGGGCCTCTGTATGTCCTGCTCTGTTGCCTGGGTGATAAAACACCCCTGTGTTATGTACTGCAAGATGTATTTTAGCTTAAAGATTTCTTCTTTTTTTTTTAATCTTGAGTCATTTTTTCATTCTGTTTTCATAGTTTTCCAAAAGTGATTAGAGCAAATTAACTAAAACACATTTCCTAAGAACAATCTTCGATGGATGTTAAAATGTGTTTCCTGTGTTTTCTTTGAAATTCCTCAGAGGAAAGGATAAATCCCAACACTAGATCAGTTTAAAGAGTTTTACGATGCACAGAGGAGGTCTCATTGATTCAAACGTAAAGCGTCAAACGTCATAATCTACCACACTGACAGCGATCAGTTCATAAAGCAGAACTCAAGGATAAACTGTGCATGAGCTCCCGTTTTTTCATCTAATCAGCAGCTGGAAAAGTCAGATCGATATATAAACTGCCACCAGCTGGTTTTCTGTGAGTATTCAATGGGATCACTTTGAGGTTATTCAGTTTCTGTTTCTGAAGGGACTCTGTGAGGCCATCACCATGTCCTTAATCTATGTTGTTTTCTTGCTTGTTTAACATTTTAATAGGAATGTGGTAGACGATGCTCCACATTAGTATTTGTGCTGTGTTCCCTATGGAAGTAGCTTTAATCCATTAAAATTAATGTAGAAATCAACTGCACATGTTTTTGACAAAGTCATTGTGTGCATGTTTGAGTTTGGCAATAGACTTTTTGTAGGTCTCTGTGAGTGTGCATATATATGTATTTTTTGAGCATAGGCAGAGACAGGCTGCCTAGATAAAAGAGATGCTCCCTAATACATGTGTTTTCATCTCTGCAGGTCAATCATCCCTCCTCAGCTGGTTATTTGGCAACCCCAGGCCTTTACTGGTTCTGATGAAAAGGCAACAAAATGTACGACACAGCAGGCTTGGAAAGCAGTCAACACACAGTAACTACTCCCTAAGAGAAGGATACATTCCATCTGCAACTGCAAGAACATCTGATTGACTTTTAAAAGCAGCTTATGGAGACATGTTAGCCCTTCTCAATAGAGGCACAAAAGTTAAAATGTGTTGTTTATATCCATTTTTGCTAGAAACAGGTTGTTCAGGTGTCAGGTGGACACCATGATCCCCTCAACTAGCATGTCCCAGGTTTTTAACAGTTTCCATCAAGTTTTGCCATCAGGGAGGCATCTTTCTGTATCACAATGTATTCTGCAGCATGACAGCAATTCCACATTTACAGCTAGCTCTGCTACTATCTGATGTAGAGATAGACACAGCACCACGGTGAAGTGACTGAGGGGCAGTAACAAAAGAAGGGTTTGGGGCGAAATCTTGACAGTAGACTGCATATAAAAGAAGAACTTGTCAGTTAAAGGATGAAGCAAAAGCTTATCCAAAGGTTTTAACTCTAATGTGAGCCATATTTTGCAAAATTAGCATCAAACTGTATTTAATAACACCCAAAACGAACAACTGAGATTCCTTTTTGTAATTCTAATATGTAATTGCTGTCCATTAAAAAGGAGGAAGTTTTAAGGAACTTCTGCACAGTATATCCATCTTTTATATACAGTCTATGAGTCTGACTACAACTCCAAATCCCAAAAAACTTAAAGCAGAATGAAATTATTTGCAAATCACCTAAACCCATATTTTATTCTGTAACACACAGAAAATATATCAGATGTTTAAAATGAGAAAAGGTGGGAGTGTGGAAGTGGACCACAAAAGCAGATGAAAATACGGCAGGTCGACTTAAAACTTACAGTGTGCCTTTAATTGGCATAGATATACAGAACAGTCCATGGAAAAGTCCAAAAGGGTAACTAAATCCAGGAGTCCATGGAAAACCAAAGTAACCAGGAAACAGGAAGGGATAACAACAAAATGACAAGGTGCAAAGAACTGACTGGGCAGTAAATACAGTAAATACAGTACACTGGGAGATGATGGGAATAGGACACAGCTGCAGGAAACACACGGGTTCAAACAAAGACAACAGTAAAACAAGAGGAAGTAAATGTCTTGACGCATGCTCGGCCATCCCGTTTGATTATTTACAATGTTGCATTTTGCATTGCACTATTTTCTGAGAGGGTTAATCACGTGCCTTCTACTGAAAAATGAATACATATTAATAATATATTTATTTCACAGAAGTGGTGAAGCCATGTTCAGAGTTTAGCACTCTGAACATGGATGTGCATACAGACAAATCATAGAAGTTATGAACAATTGTAACAAAACATGACTGTTAAATTCATAGAAATAAGCCATGGGGCGTTATGACAATTTTAGGGAAAAGAAACACATAAAGAGCATAAAGATAAAAGAAATAAAAGAAATAAATTTTATTTGTTGGTGCCTTTCAAAGCATTCAAGGTTGCCTTACACCACAAAATTAATAACAAGAACAGCACCAAAGAGATTTAAAATCCAGGATTATTATGAATGTACTACATTAATGAAAACAGACGGATTCTAAGCTTCAATTTGAACTGTGTCAAAGAGTCTAGCAGATGGAGGTGAAATTGTAATAAGATCCAAATACACGGTGCAGGACAGCAAAAGGCTCTGCCACCCATGGTGTTAAAGCTGAAGTCAGGACCAGACTTACCCTATATTATTTACAAAAATCATATTATTATTTGTGTTTCTGCTCATGCCATGTAGCTCTCTCCATCAATCCATAAATCACAGTAAAAAGAATAGAATTAGGTTTAAAAAACTTATTTATTCCAAACAGAAAGCAAGGCTTTATAAAACCAACTGTTGTCCATCATTACAGTGTCTCATAGTTTGATGGAGACATATGCAAATAATCTTAATGTACATACAGCAGGGAACGGGACTGGATTAACTCATCTTCTACAGTTAAATAACTTTGAAGTTAGTGTTTCATTATTGTATTTCTGTCAGTATCTTTCATGTTTTTACTACTTAAAAAAAAATACAACAGAGGGCGAAGCTACTTTACGCTCCCTCGTGCAGGTCCATGTTGACATAAGTATGCTGTGGAGGCCACACACATTAGCTATATTACAATCATGATATCATCATAGTACCACAATATCTGCATTGTGTCCTAGGTCAACTTGGTTTTTTTTGTTTTGTTTGTTTGGCTGTTAACTGAGCTGTGTCCTTAAGGGGCATGGCAAACCCTCATAGCTGCTAATTAGAAACACATTTTTTGAAAGCTTAGTCATTTATTAGTCATTTATTTATCCAGGTAAAAATCTCATTGAGATTAAAAATCTAATTTCCTAAACAGACCTGGCATCATGGCAACAAAAGTCAAAAATACATGTGGCGCATAAGTACATAACATTACAACAAATACAATATCCCGATCAAACATGTGAAAAATATACAATAACAGATCAATTAAAACCAACATTAAAAAACAATCACACTGAGTAAACAAGCTTTTCTCTCGTTTAAGATTAAACTTAAACGAAACTTTTTCCCTTCTTTTCTTTAAAGTAAAATAGTGTTTGCCTTTCTTTTCAGTTGTTGTCTTTTTTAAAATATTGTCTTTTCTCTTTTATTGTTGCTTTTTGCACCTCAGAGCCAAACCGAATCATTTTTCCTGCACCTGCAGTTGCAGGTTTTGTTTTTACATGAGAGGAGTCGCATTCCAGCTGCAACTCTTTCATCAGGATAGTTTCTGAGTGGATTTGGTTTGGACTACATGGATGTACAGTGTCACACATCTGAGAGTGCTGATGATGCTGCTGGTCTTTCAGATTTCAAATGAAAGCCAGGCTGATGTTTCTTTCATCTTATGCCCTGCCTTGTCATATCTCCTGCTCCTGTGTCAGTCGAACTTGGATAGCACATCTAGACTCATGCCTGCTGCTAAACGCTGTATTGCTGCTTTACTCTTAAGATTTAGAGAAACACATAAAGAGTATAAAGAAAGATATATGAAACATGATTTTTAAACTGGTCACTAATACGATAACTTGTTTTAAGTTTTTAAAAGACTGCTAGAATGTGGTCTTTGCAGTTTTAATCTAGAAGCAAGGATTTTGTATGTAATTAATTTTTTTTAAAGTCACTTTTGAAAAGTGAGTTATTCTTAATGTTTCAAATACTTGCTAAAAATAGCACTGAGATTCTTAGGGCATAATTTGCCTGCGAGGGAAACCTTTACTGACTGACTTCCTTAGTGAAAACAAGCATAGCCAAGCACAGAAATCTCAGTTTTGCTCATTTTGAGGCGCAAGACATTTTGAAACATCCAAATAGTAATTGTAGTTAAACAATCATTAAGGTTGAGCTTAATATAGAAGAACCAAGGTAGCATAGACGTACCTGACTCTTTCTTTGATACACCTTGCTAGTACTGGGTTGGGCCTTGTTTTTCATAGCACAGATTCAACAAAGGTGCTGGAAGCATTCCTCAGAGAATCCTCAGAGAATCTGGTCCATGTTGATTTGATAGCATCACACAGCTGCTACAGTTCTGTCGGTGGTACATCCATGACATGAGTCTCCCGTTCCACCACGTCTCTAAGGTTCTCTACTAAATTGAGATTTGATGACTGTGAAGACCATTTCAGTAGAGTTAACTCATTGTTAAGTTCCAAAAACCACTTTGAGATGATCTGAGCTTTGTAACATGGTGCTTGAGCACCGCCTGAGCTACAGCCACCCCAATTACCATGATTGCTGGAACCAGACGTACCCTCTAATGGATCCTCGTTAAAAGGTATGAACTGTATTCATTCCAGTTACAGGGTCTCGAAGAAGTCCTGTATTTTTATTGTTCGTCACTACCTCCTCCAGTCAGGAGTGGGTCATTTGCGCACCTGCTGCCTGGCGGCATCGATCCATGGAGCTTTTGTGTTGTTTACACTAAATTACCCTACCTTGCATATGTAGCAGCACAAATCAAGAGCCATCAGGCAAAGTTTTACCTGTCTTCAATTTTGTCCAATTTTGATGAGCCAACTGCAATCACAGTTTCCAGTTCTTAGCTGACAAAAGTTGTATCTAGTGTGGTCTTCTGCTGCTGTACTGCATCTGCTTCATGTTTTCTATTCAGAAATGCTCTTCTGCATATCTTGGTTGTAGTAAGTGGTTATTTGAGTGACTCTCCATTCTCTTATGACTTATGATACCAATCAGATGTTTTTGCCCTGTCCCTCAGTGGATATTGTGTTTTTCAGACCATTATCTGTAAATTCTAGAGATAGTTGTGCAGGAAAACAGTTTCAGACCAACTTGTCACAACACCAACTTGTTACAACACCAACAGTCGTGCTACGTTCAGTCACTTCTGAATTCTGATGCTCAGTTTGAGCTTCAGCAGGTTTTCTATGTCTACAAGCCCAAAATGCAATGAGTTGATTCCACGAGACTGGCTGATTAGCATTAACGAGCAGCTGTACAAACGTAATTTTAGCCTTTGCAGATAGACTGCTTGGAATTTTTTTTTTTTAAACAATCTTGAGGGTGCTGCGCAGTATCTTAGCTGTTCCTTGGACTGCACTCTTCTGGACAGAGATCTTGGATGTTGTTCCTGGGATCTGCTGGAACCACTCGCCTAGCTTGGGAGTCACTGCACCTAGTACTCCGATTACCACTGGGACCACTGTTACCTTCACCCTCCACATCTTCTCAAGCTCTTCTCTGAGCCCTTGGTATTTCTCGAGTTTCTCGTGTTCCTTCTTCCTGATGTTGCTGTCATTTGGAACCGCTACATCGATCACTACGACCATTTTCTTCTGTTTGTCCACCACCACTATGTCCGATGTTTAGCCACCACCATTTTGTCCATCTGTATTTGGAAGTCCCACAGGATCTTAGCTCGGTCATTCTCGACCACCCTCGGCAGTCTCCCTCGGGACTTCCAAGCCATACTCAACACAGATGTTTCTGTTTACTATGCCGGCCACTTGGTTATGGTGTTTCATGTAAGGAAGTCAGATTTTCTGTGTTATGCATTTTGGTTTGTAAGTTCAGGGCATTTTCTTCTCCACAGGACATTTTTCATTTTTTGAAACCTGCATTGTGTATGTCTACGTATATTTTCTTTCCTGTCTTTCAGTGGAATAGTAACAAACTAGCAGCAGAAATATTGCACATAAAAAACACATGAAAACAAAAACCTGCTTACTAAAACACAGTTTGGACATACAAGCACTGTTCAAAGTCCAAAATTCTACAAATGACCTTTTCATTCCCATCCTCAGTCTTACATGAGAACTACATAATTAACCACGACACATTGCTGCATTAGTTAGGCAGGTATAGGGTGAAGAGCAGTGAGCTATGAAAGTTGCATTTACATGTACATAGACAAACCAACGTTTTTAATTTCTGTTGGAAGAACCAGTGAATATCTAAATCGAAATCATTTTTATCCACACATCAAGCCAAAGCGAGTTGTGCAAGTGCTTCAGCCTGTTACTGCTGCAAAGCTAAGGACAGCTTAATTCAGAATTGACACTAGATGTTATTATCTAAGTATGACATGCCTTCTTCCTGACCCGGACCCTCTGACACTGCCAGCATGTTAAAATAAATAGAAACCACTTTTATTCTTTGAGGCTATATTGCCTTAGTGTGTTTTTAACATCCTCTATGTCTGTTCACAGCACTCCTCCACTTTGTAATTTTATTGAAAGCATTGGAGCGGCACATTGTCGTCTTCATTGACTTGGCACTCTGCCCTTTCTTGCCTTTGTGAGGCAAAATCAAGTCAACAATACAATCGTCCACAGACCATCAATGTGTTGCACTTTGTGTGATCAAATGTAAGTGCCCTATTAACCCTGAATTACCAAATGTGTAGCATCAACGTCCACATCCACAGTGACAGTGTGCTCATGTTTAAATAGGTTCTTCTTAATACGACCAAACTCTAGACTAGAACTGTTCAGTGTAGAAGGCTATGAAATAAAAACAGCATTACTGCTGAGAAGCAACCTATTTCAGGAAAAACTGAGTCATCATCATTTTCCTTGTATGAGCAGAGTGGGAAATGGGTCCAGGAGCCTTTACTGAATGAAACAAGCTAAAAAGATGAATAATTTTAATTTGTGAGGCAACGCTGAATGTTCACATGAATACTGGAGTGTGTGCTCTTATGCGTACGTGTATGAGGTTATGATAAATGCTATTATCATAAATCATGATAGAGTGCTCCCCTTTGGATGAAGTAGAGATTTTATAGCACACTTGGGCTTTACCTTTGTTATGATTAAAACTACGACTAGGTATAAAGCCTGTCATCCACATATTAAACAAATATGTAAGACTGCTTTCTTGCATTTGCGCAACATCTCTAAAATTAGAAATATCCTGTCTCAGAGTGACGCTGAAAAACTAGTTCATGCATTTATTACTTCCAGGCTGGACTACTGTAATTCATTATTATCAGGATGTCCTAAAAACTCGCTGAAAAGCCTTCAGTTAATCCAAAATGCTGCAGCAAGAGTCCTGACGGGGACTAGAAAGAGAGAGCAGATTTCTCCTGTTTTGGCTTCCCTTCTTTGGCTTCCTGTTAAATCCAGAATTGAATTCAAAATCCTGCTCCTCACATACAAGGTCTTAAATAATCAGGCCCCATCTTATCTTAATGACCTTGTAGTACCATATCACCCTATTAGAGCACTTCGCTCTCACACTGCAGGCCTACTTGTTGTTCCTAGAGCATTTAAAAGTAGAATGGGAGGGAGAGCCTTCAGTTTTCAGGCCCCTCTTCTGTGGAACCAGCTTCCAGTTTGGATTCGGGAGACAGACACTATCTCTACTTTCAAGATTAGGCTTAAAACTTTCCTTTTTGCTAAAGCATATAGTTAGGGCTGGACCAGGTGACCCTGAATCCTCCCTTAGTTATGCTGCAATAGACGTAGACTGCCGGGGATTCCCATGATGCATTGAGTTTTTCCTTTCCAGTCACCTTTCTCACTCACTATGTATTAACAGACCTCTCTGCATTGAATCATATCTGTTATTAACCTCTGTCTCTCTTCCACAGCATGTCTTTATCCTGTCTTCCTTCTCTCACCCCAACCGGTCTTAGGAGATGGCCGCCCCTCCCTGAGCCTGGTTCTGCCAGAGGTTTCTTCCTGTTAAAATTGAGTTTTTCCTTCCCACTGTTGACAGAGTGCTTGCTCATAGGGGGTCATATGATTGTTGGGCTTTTCTCTGTATCTACTGTACAATATAAAGCGCCTTGAGGTGACTTTTGTTGTGATTTGGCGCTATATAAATAAAATTGAATTGAATTGAAATGTCTTTGTCTGTTTTATAAGATGGCAATTCTCCAAGTAGACAGTTTTAGCAACAATGGACTGTGAGGGTTACTCAGGAAAAGTCATTTATTACATGTTACCAGTGTTGGGGAGTAACGGAATACATGTACCGCCGTTACGTATTTAAAATACAAAATATGAGTAACTGTATTCCGTTACAGTTACCGTTTAAAAAGGTGGTATTTAGAATACAATTACTTTGTTGAAATAAATGGATTACACGGCGGTACTTCCCTGTTTCATATTGTGGCGGGTCAGGCCTGTTTGGGTTTTGTTTGACAGCTACGTTCTGTTGTTCCAGGCGGGCAGCGTTACGGTTGCCATGGTTACAGGGTGACGCTCTCTCTCTGCGTGTTTCCTGGGTGAGAGAGACTTTTTGTTATTGTTGTTGTGCTAAGCTAATAGGCAGAATGCTACCGGTATAGCTCTAAAGACTGTAGCATCATAGGCAGTGTAGTCCGTGCTGCAGGGAGAATGGACTGCCATACCCGTTATGTGTCTGTGAGCGAGGGAAGGAGAAAAAGGAAAAGTACGAGCTGTCATCGAGCAAAAACTGGAGCTGGAAGCATGTAAATATAACAATAACCACTGCAGCCAAGAAGAGAGCCTGACGAGCCCAGTTGTAAGTAAGCTATTAAGACTCGACTGTACACCGTGTTCGTGTTTTCCTCTGAAACAATAAGTTCTGTTGGAGCAGCCTTTCAACGCCTCTCTCTGTCTCTCGCTAGCAAAGTTGACCCAGACAACAAAGTAAAGCTAGTTTTCGGCTATGAGCCCCACACAGAACCCATATTAGTCAGAGGTCCCTTTACTACGGTTCGGAGCCGCGAACCTTCAGTAACAGTAATAAATCACAGCAATAGTACATTCACAGTTGTAAACAGCATGATAATATATTAAGTAATCCAAAGTATTCAGAATATGTTACTCTCATTGAGTAACGTAACGGAATACGTTACAGAATACATTTTAGGGCATGTATTCTGTATTCTGTAATGGAATACATTTTAAAAGTAACCTTCCCAACACTGCATGTTACTCATTACTTTTCTTAAAAGTAATGCATTATGTTTCTTAATTACTTGCCATGACATTATCATTACTTCATGAAATGACCTGAAATGTATTGTTTCATAATTACCAGGTAATAATGTAAACCTATACAGTCCCACACACCAACACAAATTTATATTTTAATCAGGATGCACATTTAATCTTTCTTCTAGTGTTTATGAACACAAAGCCAGCAACACAAAGAAAGCTAAACCAGCTCAAAGACACTTTGAAGCGATTGTCACAGTGATTCTACTCTGAAAACACCAACAGGTACAAACGGGAGCTACAAGCCTGCTCATCACTGTGTTTGTTACCTGTTGAAGATCAGGCTCTGCTCTGCACACACTCAGCCGTATCATCACATTGGGTTCTTGGCTAGCTTTTTCGCAAAGAGCCAAACTTGCGTTAGCAGTATACAGTGCTTCTGTCCTGAATGCAGTTTGAACATTACCATCACGCGCTTGTGCTTTTAAGCAATAAAAACAAAAGTAATGTCCACATTTCTGCTTCTGACCACCCCAACCGAGCTAGCGGTCTGCAGATCAATACTGAAATATCAATTCTTCAAATACCCGATATTTATGTTCTAGAATCAATTCTCATCTTAAAATATCAATATTTTTGTAATTTGGGGTATTTTTTCATTAACAGGAACACAGTAGAAAGTACCTGTATTACTGGGACCATCTGAATGACTGGTAGGAACTACTTCTTCTGCCTGTCATAGTGAAATACAGCTGTATAAATGCATCATAGCTCACGTGTGCTCATTCACGTACTTGGTAGGGCCACAGAACTATTAAACACAAACACAAGTAAGTTATTATCACACAGAAGATGATGACAAGCTTATGATGAGGTGAACTGAATAGGAGAGGGACAGGTGCTGCTAGGGTGATATCACTCAAATGGATTATATATGCTAGGTGTCATTGAAATATACAGCATACCTACAGTAAAACAGCCTTTAGAGTTTAAAATATAAAAATACAACTTAAAACATTTCATACATACGACAGATAGACAATAACAGGCATCTATAAAACGTCTCAGCTGTGTTATTATTTTCAGTCAGTCGCATTTGTTTTGAGTGATTGTTAATTGAATATTTTCAAATGTAGGTATTGACTTTTGGGTGGGGGGGGGGGGGGGGTTATTTTGTACATGGTAATTCTTCATAATCAAACAATAAGAACAAGTAGTCTGGTGTCTTGTATTCAATGTAAAGGTATAATTTGAAATACACTACTTTTTATTTAGATTTTCCAAACACATTAGGTTTTTGTGTAAAGTATCAGTATCCATTCAGCATCGTTGATACTAGCCGGAATTTTACTGTTGATCCGATCGGAAAGGAAATCAGTGGTTATCGCACATCATTAACACAAACTGAAATCAGCTGATTGCAGCACAAGTGCACAGAAACAAAAAAGCTTGCTTGTGTGTTGTTGTTTTGTTTTGTTTTGCTTTTTCTTTCAAGTACCATCATAATTGTAACAGTAACATAACAACTGAATTTAGTGGACTAAAGCATTACTGAAAAATGTGCACATGCAGTATCAACACAATAAACGTTCCAGCATTAGACAAACTCAAACAGAATTGATTCCAACATCCATGGGTGTTGTTTCTGTTTGGCTACTCACTCCTTTATTACTCACTCCACTCACGCCTTTATTTAGCCCCAAATGATCAAGCTGTTTAAAGGGCACTAAGGGCCTGCACAAAGGCCCAGTATATGATAAACAAAGCTTTTCGACTGGAAATCATGCAAAGCTACTTCAGCAGAGTCCAATAATAACATCAAGCAAAAAACAGCAGAATTGATATGTGTCTGTCTGCGTCCTGGAGAATAAACATTGTACCTGTTTTATTATTTGGGTAGCATCAGCCCTGGTCTTACAAGAATAAGATCTCTTATACTGAGGACACAAGTGTCTGTTCCTCAGTCTAATAGTTGTGAACTTCACAACTATTAGACTTTTCTTAATTTACAGATATGAAAAATAAACCACCACATCTGACACTGAGTGACCATTTTGACTGAGGAAACGTTCATATTAGGCCTCCTTCACTAACATTTTCATAGAGATTTTCTTCATTTGCACACTAAAAAGGTGTAGGTGCAAAATTAGCATCTGTTTCAGGACACATCCACAGCAACACCACAGTTTCCAGTCTGTTGGATCACCTCCACCCCTCCCTTCAGGAGGAAAGCACTAAAATTGCTGCAATAGAGAAGCCTGGCCACTTATCCAAAAATGCAAAAGAATTTTATGACTAGAGAAGCTGAAACCTTATTGTCCTAGGTGGAAGTCAAAATATGCATTTTATAATGTGTAAAATGTAAAATAAAGTGTAAATATCAATCTGCTTGTATACCTTCATACTGAAGTTGTAAATCCAAGAACAATGAAAGGCCATCAAATTCAAATTTTGGAATAAATTTAGCTAATGCATTAGTTAGTTACTTAATTGGATTAGTTATAACATTGTTTTCTGTTATGGCCTTAAATTGAATTCACTTTTAATATGGCAAGCATGTATTTATTTATATCTTTTTACACTTTCCAGCACAGTCAGGCTGTTATTTGTGTGTACACAACTCTCTGAGGCCATTATTTGGTCAGATTCTCCAATTGGGGAGCCATTAGTATGGACTGTTTTAGCGCTAAAACCTGTGCATTTATGCTTAAATGCTTTTGTGACTCAAGCTTCTTTCTCTTGCCTTACAGACACACTCACTACTGGTGCAATCAAAGATGTCCACTGCGTGGGCAGAGGGTACATCTCCGAGGAGTTAAGATAATACTCTGATCAACCCTGTTAAACATCACTGAACGGCATTTTTTCTGACTGTGTCAAGCTTACTCATGGAAACTGTAAAGAAATGGCTAATGTTTAACTTTGAATTTTCCCCATAGGTCTTTTGCAGAAGGTCCCTATAGACAAAAACTAAATGGGAAAAATTGAGCAGGGTTAGTGTCACACTAATAAAGGAATGTAACAGGCATTTCTCATTTGAATGAGAATATTCATTTAGAGGAAATCATACGGGATTGTGTCACAGTTATTACTTACTTAATTATTACTTCCCTGAAAACTGATATTTAAAATGAAGTAGTTTGTAAACTACTTGAATTAGTTTAACAAAATTGTGACTTTCTTATATCAGTTCTGAATCCATTCACCGTACAGCTTACCAGCAACACAGTCTTGATTGTCACTGCCATCTAGTGAGTAGCCGAATGAAATGAAATGAAATGAAGTAGCTGCTTCATGTCATTAGGAAGATTGCTTTTGCTTTAGTTTTTATTTCAGTTAATAATTATAAGAAAAATAGTTATTAATGAAATGTACTGTGCAACTTGAATGCTGCTTTTCAGTCTTTACTTTAGTAGGTGAATATCAATTGATGCTGTTAGAGTTGCGGCCGTGGCTGTTAAACAATATCTATCAAGTGTCTATTAAGTGATAGAAGTAAAAAAAAAATGGTTCAGAGCAAGGTGCTCCATCCTGACATGTTGTTTTGCTTTAGTGTGATGTGAATATCAATATATGTTTACTGAGTCACAGCTGCCTAAATTCGAGACCCTAGCCTCACATGTCATGCTTGATCTGTGAGGATTACAGCAAACACTTTTTCAGTGTGTCATCACATACAAAATACACTCATTCAGTACCAGTTATTGCTCTTATTAAGGAGCAGACCACTTAAACATTGAAGGATTTACTGACTCACTCGTCAGAGATCATAGTAGTCAAAAGATCATTGCATAAGGAAGACATGGTGGGGGATGCTATTATGGTATTGAAAATGAAAAAAAAAATCCTGATTATCTGTCATAAAAATTGATGAACACTTACTTTTTCGTAATGTAATGTTTTTATTAAACAATATCATAAAATAAACAATTCAACAAAAACTACTTTATGTTAATATTAAAGAAGAAAATCATTGAGTTTTATCTCAAGATCACTGTTTTCATACATAGTTAGGGATCATTAAACTACTCTGAATCTCGCTTTCTCTCGCTGTCGTGGGCGTGGTTAGCGTCATGACGTAGTTGCTGCTACGTAAACCGTTCGGCGCAAAAATTCAAACGCTGGACAGGAAGAAATTTGCTGCTTGTTCTTTCTGTCATATTACAACTTATAACGGGTCTACGTAAGTCTCCGTCGGATTTAAGGCGATTCTCGGTACGTTTCGGGCTGAAGCAAGTCTTGTGATAAAGTTTTTATTTGTTAGTAAGCCTGCTAACGCTAACTGTAAGAACACGTTCATACCGAAGTTAGGGTTGTTATGCTAAAATGCATGTAAAGTTAGCTTAGCGTGAGCATGTAAGTGCGTTTGAGCTGTACATGAGCTTCTTTCGTGATTATTTTACTAAACTAGCTTACCAAATATGTTGTGCTAAGATGGCGTTTGCTTTCTGAAAATTGATTTTAATTGAATGTATATAACCTTTTCACTGGTTTAATACTTTATTGTAGAGTTCCTTTGTTTATATGCGAGTAGCGTTCAAGCTAAGTTAAACTGATGGAAATCCAGAATAAAGTCAATGGGTATGAGTCTACAAAAGGAAGGATTCGCAGACTGTGCTGTGCTATACTAATAAATGATGAACCCTTAAAGTAAACAACGTTGTTTCGGTAGCAAACAGGCGAGATTGATGCGAACTTAACTCTAGCATATCATGCTTGCATAACCAGAGCCAACAATAAGAGTTTGTCTTGTATTTTTTCTCCCAATTTCTTTGTCATCATGAGACCACATTCTGTCTTCTTATTCTCATTAGTGATTTTTAAACTTGGCATAAACGTTGTTTTCCTTTGTAAGTTCCAAACAGCTGTAACAACACAAGCACAGCACTTTGTAAAAACGGCTGTTTCAGAGTTATGTTAGCATCAAATATATACCTTAATTCCTCACCCCGTGGGTTGTATTGACAGATTTCACCACCGATATCCATTGAGTTACTTTTAATATTTTTCCTAAAGATTTTATTTGGGTTGATTAGAGGAGTTTTTTACATGTTAATTTTGGTTTTGGCTCAGTTAACTACAACAAATAGTTAACTGAGCCAAGTTAACTTTCTCTCCTGCTTCAAATTGATATGTGTATGGTACATTCAGAGCACTGAATTCTGCTCTTTAAGCACTATTTCTTTCCAACCCTCTGTTCAGTCCAAACATCTTTTCCTATCTCCAGCAAAGATGAGCGCAGCCTCCACACCCGTCTCCCGGGTACGACCAGGATGGATGTCATCCTCTTTGAAGAATAAGGGTCTGTCCCCTGCAGGCAGCAGCACTCCACTGCTGTCAGCTTTCCCTGGAAACGATGATGAGCAGGAGCGACGTCAGCGTAGGAGGTCAAGAGTCATTGACCTTCAAGCTGCAAGTGATTCTTCCTTAAATGACTCTGCATCTCACAGGTATGCTGTAGATAATGGCAAAACTAAAAGTAATTTGTAAAAAGATTTTGTGCCATGGCTTTGACAAATAGTACCTGTCTGCCTGGCTGCTATGTATCATGAGAGCTCAAAGACAATCTCATTATCCTAATCAGCACTGTGGGAACTCCTGCTGCCGTGCCCAAGTTGTCAAATGCACAGATCTCAGAGCATTACTCCACCTGCATAAAACTCTCCACTGAAAATGTAAGTATTTGTATGTGCATGCATTTTCCTCTTTTCCCTTTATAGTAAATGTCCTTTGTCTTTCTCTGTGATTAGTAGATGAGAAAATATGACGAAATACAGGGAAAATAAATTAATACATTACTTTTTTTTATTCTTATCGACAGAAAATCACCACCAAAAATGCATTTGGTCTGCATTTGATTGATTACATGGCTGATATTCTCAAACAAAAGGATTCAGAGCTCACCAACTTCAAGGTATGTGTAACTGATTGTTTCATTCATCATTTTGGTTCTCTAAAAGTCTTTGAACTGATTTAAACATTTGAATGAAGCATCATATGAAGGGTCCTATAAAAGGTGATGTCATACACTGTGAAATATGTATTTATTATTAAGTTTAGCAAGTAGTATCCTTCAACATTTACATCTTTTCATCCTAAAGGTGGCAGCTGGCACTCTGGATGCCAGTACGAAAATCTACGCTGTGAGAGTGGATGCTGTTCATGCTGATGCCTACAGAGTGCTGGGTGGTCTGGGTGCTGAAACCAAACCTGGAGAGGGTGAGAGTCTCTGTATTGTTGTTGGATTTTCTTTTAACCGTACTTGTGCTGTGGCTTGAGCTTTCTGGCTTTTTCTAACACAGTTTTAAAGTTGTTGAACCCACCTTCCTGTACTATTGAACATTTTCTGCTTTTTTTGAATTCTTTGTGCATACACAGGCCATGGTGCAACAGAGGAAGATGGAGATGATGCAGGACTTGAAGTCACTGCCAAGCAGCCAAAGAAGAAAAGGCCTCCCAAAAAGACAGTAGAGCAAAACCTGAGCAACATCAACAGTGCTGAGTCTGAGAGGAGATGTGAGGTATGTAGAGGTCTTAGCAAAGTAACTAAAATAATGCGCACCTCAGTTCTTCTTTTTTTTTTGTACTTTTTGAAATAACAGAAGTATCGTTCAGGGCTTCTGGACCACTATGCCAATGACTAATCATGGGAAATATTACTGCTTATTGTTTATGTCATGCAGCAATAATAGAATATAGCTATCGATGTATAGATCCAGGAATACAGCATTTGGGTTAAATAAGAATGAATTGAAAAAACAACCTTTGCGAGATCTAGGCTCATTAATGCACATAAATGAACAACACTAAAAACATTCAGAGGTTGTTTGTTTTGTTTTCATTTCACTGTTTGGATTTTGGGTCAAATCATTCTGTTTTGTAGCCAACAGACTCAGCTATGTTGTTATCTTATACCACCAGAATAGAAGATGCAACTCCCTCGAGATGCATTACACACCATCACTCCATTAAAATAGGTGGAATGCTTTAAACTGATATATATAATATAGAAACAACAAAGACCCAGAGAGAGGTAGATCTCTATTTTTATGCCAAATGTAATTATCATCGATACACAAACAGTGCTGTAATCTAAGTAAGCAGTACTTTATTCTAACCAAGTAAACTATACTTTGCTAGGTTTGAACATGAGCTGAAAGTATATTCATTAGGCTTGGGCTATTTATGAGCTTAGATTTTTGTTAATTATTTAATTAATTAAATCCTTATTGATATGAACATGCTTCAGCTGTGATTATATTACATCAGGAAAAAGTTAGTGTAGAGGAGAATCAGTAAAAAAAAAACAGCCTTCTGTTTTATTTCCTGTACAGAAACTCACTGTTCAACATGATAAGCTGGAAAATACAAATTTATGAATACTGCTTACTATTTTTGGTGTTGTTATATATTTAGCAGTCAAATTAAGAACGATCTTACTAAGAACTGGAAAAAAAGGGTGGCACAGTCCCCGTACCAAATTTTTATATGCACTTATGTGCAGAGGTCTCTTTACTAAATGTTAAACAACTTCAGCATCACTGCTAGAGTTGATGTTGGATTACTATCATGGATTACAGCCTTACAATCAGCTTAAATCCACTGATGATTGATAAGTTTGTTTGATTTAGATCAATAGTTAAATTAGATGTTGTCTTAGAAGACACCTCGAGTGATTTTTTTATTTTATTTTTTTCATAACTATCACAGCATCACTTGCCATAGTAATAAGCTTAAATGCCTCTTTTAGTTGATATCAAGCTAGGTTGTGTTTATGATAAACTTTCTGTCTTCCCCACAAAGGTGGACCCCATGTTTCAGCGGATGGCCTCATCCTTTGATGAGAGCAGCACAGCTGGGGTCTTCCTGTCAGTTCTGTTCAGTGAGAGCAGTCGCTGCGAGCTGCTCTTTCCATCCCACATGACCCTCCTGCAGTCCAGACCCGCCTACTCTCCTCCATCTCCACAGGGGGTCCCAGCATCCCCATTCATGGGTAAAAGTCTTTCACTTGGACGTTAAATATTGTGACGCTAGTTGGATGTTCATATGAACCTTAGCACTGTATCACTGTCATCCTTCGGGTTCTCCCGGAAATGAAAACGTGTCTTTCTGTAACATGTCACTGGCAGCTGGACTGCAGCGTTCCCAGGAGAAAAGCTCCATCTGCCCCTCACTGCAGGACTTCTCGTTCACTAGCTGGAATCCGGAGCAGGTAAGAGAAAACAGATCTAGTGCTTATTTCTGTCAGTTGTTTCTGAATACTAGTTGTAATATGATTAGGTTATGGAATTTCCAACCTACAAATCTGATTTAATCCTTTGTAAACTGACCTCCTTTGTTTTGTTTTTTTTGTTCAGTTCTTAATTCTCTTTTAGTAGATACATAAAGGAAACCCTGTTTTACTACAGCTCTAGTGTGAGCAACCATTTTTGCTTGCAAAGTAAAAGTCCTTAGAAATGTAAAGTCCTGCAGGTTTGAATTTAATATTGTATGCATGTTCTTTCAGACCATGAATCAGCTCTTAGAGAAGATGAAGCAGGGCGATCATGTGTTTGACGTGAACAATGAGCCCGAGCCAGAGCCAGAGGAAGATGACTGCCCTGACTTTGATGGTGACTATGAGGAGGGAGTGGGTGACTGTGAGGATGGATCAAAGGAACACAAGGAGGGTTGTGAGCCCTCTGGCTCTGGCAAAAGAAGGTAAGATTGAGGATTGGACAGCAGCTCAGGGAAGTCTTTTGTTTGTTTTTTTTCCCTTCCCATTGTCTGTCTCCTAAACCTTTTCTATAAATGGATGGTAAATTTGCTTTAGTTTTTAGTTTGAATGCTTTTATGATGCCATACAGGGATGTGATTCCCATTGGAGAGGGAGACATCGCCACCATGTGCTTGCAGCTGTCCTCTCAGCCCAGGGAGTATTCATACTTCAGCCCCAGGACCATGGCCACGTGGGCTGGACCTGGCTACTGGCAGTTCAAACCGAAACACAAGTGTGAGTGAAATTAAGGTTTTAGCAAAGACCCATTTTAGTTGCAGTAAAAGCGTTGCATTATTGCACCTTATAACAAAATACCAAACTCCAAATTTTCTTTGAATGTAAATAACGTAATTTCTGTAAGCTTTCATATTTAAGAAACCATCCAATTTACAAAGCCGATGAGCAGCCGGAGACGTTAAAAAGGTTTTGAAATTGTGCTGCTTTTTAAAATATTCCACTTCCCAGCACAAATCATCGCACAAAGAAACTCCTCAGCACAACTCCTTAGCTTAACCACCCTACTCGCATGTACTACAACAGGTCCTGAGTAATACGCGTCAGTAAGAAGGCTGTAAAACCGACTAGAATAACTGCCGAGGATCAAACCACTCTAGATCGGATATGTCGTTAGTGACTTGTAACACGGTGCCTTCTGAAGCAGAACACGGTCCAAATATTATGTCCTGCTGTGCTGCAGTTGTTAAACATCACAGCGCCATCCTTCAGTTCAGATTTGGCTTCAGATATAGAGATATTTGTGAGATGTGAGCAGACATTAGAGAAGTAGTTACGCTAAACAAGACATGTTACATATTAAAGTTTGTGTAGATGTTGACAGACAACACATCACATTAAAAATGTTCTTATTTATGTTGGTAAGATTAAATCTAGGCTTATGCTACTGCGTTTGTTTTTGAAGTAACATGTGATGCATGCCACATTCACTTTGGTCATTATCTAGCCTGTCATAAGTAATGCCTGAAATCTATCATAAATGCATTCGGATGCATTATGCTGTCATACTGAAATGATGTTTACAAATTTCAATTATTTTCTGTTTTGAGTGACGTGGTAAATTAGGCCTTTTCTCTAACAACTGAGATGGTTTTCTAATGCTTGTCCTTTCTCACTGAATGTGTGCAGTGTAAAAGTAACCTGCCATCTGTAATCTCTGACCATTTTTATGTACTTTTATGTCATACAGTGGATCATTTGCCTGAAAAGGAGACACGTAAAAGGAAGCCCAAAAAGACTTTTGAAATAGACTTCAATGACGATGTCAACTTTGATACCTACTTCCGAACAACAAGGGTAAAAAAAAGAAAACATCTCTGCTGCTTCTATCTTTTTTTTCTATTTATGAAGCTGCCAAATACATTAACCTGTTCAACTACAGTGACTACTTTTTGATGACTAGCTCTTCAATCATTTCAGTGTTTCATGTCATTGTGAACAGAGCCAGCCTGCTGCCATGGTTATTATAATAACATCGATCTCATGTACAAATATTAGTAATGGTGACAGGAGGTAAAGCTTAGCATGTTCTGTAGCAGAGTCCAGTGACAGAGTCAGATGTGATCTTTCTCAGCGTGCTACATCTGCTTAAAAACAGAGGCACTGTGGCTATAACGTAGTACTTTTTGGAGTAGTGGCCATGGCAACACAGTATTCAGTACTAGATAGTAGATATTTCTGATGCAGCCTCCATCCCAGTTACCATGTGTGGAAGTCTTTTATGTATCTGCTCAGGACATCTGGTTTTAGATGTTGGTTGACCAGCATGTAAATGCTTTAAAAAATGTATAGCCACCTACAGTTTAAAAATTTGAAGCAAAAGAGAAACTTTTTGAGCATGAAATAATCAGTTTGTTCAGAATGAAGACAGAATCAGTGCTAATAAGGGTGTTATCCTTCTGAACTGAACCTAAACTCATTTGTTTGTCAAGTATGCATCAGGAAACTTGCTGATCTGAGTCTTTTCTTGTGTGCTTCTTCATTGAAATATAACTCTTGTGATTTAACTATAATGATTAAATTCAGTTGAATCTCTAAAAGGATTTGTATTTTTGAAGTTTTGGATTACAGATTTTTGGGAAACTCACCAACCAAACTTTATCTTCCTTTCCTTTCACAGGCTGCCACCACTAACACCAAGTCTGCACTTAGTACCAGAAGTAAAAAAACAACTCTACCAGCAGATTTCCAGTTTCCTCCAGAGACGCTCTCCCAGCTCAGCCTCAAACCCTCCAGCACAGTAAGACTTATTTCTTTTTACCATTTCAGGCCATACTTTATGTTAGCATTTTATAATTTAATCAAAATTATTAACTTTTTTAGATTCTTCTAACTCTGCAGACATGATTTAATATTTACATCTATTTTATTTTTAGTGGTTTTTTTTAATATGGCTTGCAGTATCACATGGACTTCTTATTTACCTCTGATGTAAAATGCGATATCTCAAAAATGATCTCGGATGTGTTTGAATCTCATATCAACTGTTTGTTTTGTTTTTGTTTTCATAAAATTGGGCAGTTTTACAGTCAGTATGTAATTTACTCAATATTTCCGTAATTGAGTGCAAGTTGTTTGGGACGTATTAATATTGATCAATCTGGTCTTGTTTACTCTAGTTAAGTCCAGAAGGACAGAAGAGGCTGTCTGCAGAGCTCGGAGAAGGCATTGGAGATTATGACTACAACAACGCCAATGACACAGCCAACTTCTGTCCAGGTCTACAGGTCTGAAAAACTCTTTTTAGCATCACTTTTGATTTGATTCTAAGAAAGCTCATTTCAGGTGTTCATTTATCTCAAGGGATTACTTCAGCAGGTAGCTCCGCACATTTCATTGGGCAGGATTTTAAACCGCATGCCTGGACACCTTTCACTGTCAATTCTGAATTGATTATATTGTAAAATCTTACTGTTTCTGGTTTATCCAGAAGTGGTTTGGGTTATGAAACACAAATTTTAATCTTAGGGTTGTATTTTGATGTTGCAATGACTACAACAATCACTAGTATATATTGTTTGCATTAGTAAAGAAATAAAAATTCATATTTTTCCTTTTTTCTGATCAGTTACAAATGCCTACGACTCGTCTTTTCCGCGACATTTGACATACTACACATGTGGCCTGTGTCTAACCATGTACATTAAATGTGATTATGCAGAACATCAATGTCTGTCTCGGGCCCTGTGTTCAATATGGCGGCAAACTGGCACCTACTCCCCCTATGTAATACATCAATTTGTTGGAAGACCAATAAATGTATATTTTTTAGTAGAATAACCCCACTTTTTCACCATTTAACCACATCAGTGATTTCTATCCACTGTTTTGCTGTTCCTGTCGTATTGAGTGCAGTCATTTATTCTTGTCTACTGCTAGTATCTCCTCCTGCACAGCCTGGTTGTACTTGTGTGTGTTTTTTATTGCATATTTTGCAGGTACTGTGCTGTGCTGGAGTTTGATGTAGTTCCTTATTTAGGTACTAAATCGTGATCGGAGGCTGACACAGGGCTGTCAGTCTCACAAATGGGCTTGTCTCACTGACTGTGCTAGGAAACAAAAATACATGGCAGTGCTATAGCAATTATATCTCTATATGACATTTTTATATCAGAGCGGCTGTTTAAAACCTTTTCTTTTATGTATCACACACATGTGACTGACACTACATGGAAACTACACCCTTTCTGCATCAAATCTTGTGGTAGAAGCTAAAAGCAACATCTAACCTGCTGAGGAATGAAAGAATTAACAAATCCCCGTCACGGCAAATCAACAACTGATTAGAAACCACATGTCAAATCTTTATTCATCTTCTGTTTCAGGGTGACAGTGATGATGATGTTGAAGGGTTTGCTGGTTCAGATGACACACAGCCTTCGAGTGACAGCATGCCTCCGCCCTCACAAGATCTCGAGGGGCTGTCCACCTATGGGGAGGAGGATCTGGTACCTGAGCCACACAGGGTGAGCAATGCAACTAGTTTAGTCGTGCTTTAAGTGGCTCTTCCCTTTAGTACCATCTCTGCTCAAAAGCTTCTGCAGTAATATCTTTTTATCATACCCCACTGAAAACTAGAAGATGGAACTGAAACAACTGTATGACTTAGGACAAATAATCATTAATAATGGATACATTATAAGCAGAATTTTTGTTTGTGAACTTCTATAGTTCTACTTTTATTGATTGTTTTTGTAGGTCAACAAGATTGAAATCAACTACGCCAAGACAGCAAAGAAAATGGACATGAAGAGACTCAAGAACAGCATGTGGACTCTTCTGACTGACAGCCCAGAAAAACCCACAGAGGTAAATTACACACCGCGTATTAGCTTCTTTTTTTCTGTGGTGCATACAATGACAAATTTCAGGTTGGTCATGCATCACATGCAGTGGGCACAGTTGCCTTCCAGGCGGCCCTTTTTCACTGCGTTTCTGTTTGACTCTGTGTTTTATTACTTGTTCCTTGGTGTTCCCTGTAGGGGGTGGAGACTGTGGAGAAACCTGAAGTGTGTGGAGAGAAAGTGTTCAGTCAGACCACAAAGACGCTGCTTCAAAGGTATAAGCAGACCTCTTGTCATGTCTGCCATGGCACAGCACTAATGAGGAGTATCAGACCTCACCAAAAGAATATTGGATATAAAATTATGGTTTGAGATGTAGAAGTTTCTCTGACAAGCTAGTGTTAAGCTATACACAATCACATCACGGTGTCACTGAAATACTAATTCCATTAGAATCATGAAAATCATCATTGATGAAATATAAAATTCTCTTTCTCACTCCCTCTCTCTGTCTCTCTCTCACACATATTCAGATTACCAAACACAATGGCTCAGAACCTGTCAGTGGCACTGGCGTTTGTTGCTTTACTTCATCTTGCCAATGAAAAGGTGAGTGTTGTTTGCTGTATGTTTTGTTTATTTGATTTCATTTGTTATTATTATGATGTATGTACTCTCCTCATGAGCTGCAGCATCAAGGGATGGAAAATTAAACCAATGTCAAACTGCACTTCCCATAGCAGCCAGATTGGCTTTAAATGCAAAGGTGGTTAAAGCTAATATGATGTCACCCATTTATTTTGGACTCTGCACCTTGTTGGTTTATTTTGGTGCCAGAAATTATGTCACATGGGTCAAAGCACTGAGTGCTATCACAGCTAATGTTTGTAGTTTGTGTGCATATATATATATATATATATATATATAGATATAGATATAGATATAGATATAGATATATATAGATATAGATATAGATATAGATATAGATATAGATATATATATATATATATATATAGATATAGATATAGATATAGCTTTAGCACCAGGAAACTTCACCAAGGAAGGAATTTGGGTGTGTAACTGGGCAATTTATTTTTCAGTTCATTCATTCTTTATTCCCTGAAATAGGATGTCCAAACATGATTGGCTGGCAGATGTTCCTTAAAGTTACATATCTGGTTCAGCAAGTCCACAGAATACATTAAAATGTAGTACTGCTGTGTCACGCTTACAAGTAGTCAGTCCTGATGTTTGTTTTTGTCTTTTTTACAGAATTTGGAGCTGGTGAAGGTTGATGACATGTCAGATATCATCATCAAACAAGGCCACTGAGGGAATTATGAATCATATGAGGCTTACTGCTACTCTTTTCTTCAATTCTCTTCTTTTTCAGCTCTTTACTTTGTGTATTTTTTTTTCTTTTTGACGCTGTCCTGTTTCTATCTCCTGTCTCTATCTGCTTTTATTCTTTATAATATAATATAATGTTTATTTCTCCTTTTAGTTTGTGCAATTGATGCATATCCTGTGTGTAGCTAATTACTCAACAGCACACAAAAAATGTACATTGTGAACAGAAATAAAAGCTTTTTTTTCTCAAATCTGATGGAGAAATTAAATCCAAAACATGTTACCCCACATTTTCTTGTTCTGTGGCAGTATTTCAGCACACTTAAACAATGGTTTTCAAACAGTTTTCCCAAATTGTTGTAATGCCTTTGATTATTTTTAGCTGCTTCTGATTCAAAGCAGCTTGCAGCAGTCATGACATAAGGGCATGCAATGACCAGTATTCAATCTTCGTCACCAGTTTCATCAGACAAAGAAACCTGTTTGTCAGGACTCAAGCTGCTGGCTGGGTGAAATTTGTGACACCAGGAGAGGGAGGAGTAACTGAGCTGAGGCCACTGCTGCTAATCTAAGAGTGCTGCTCTCCAGTTTCACTGTTGTCCCCTTGAAATATTAACAAAAAAAACATAAACAACTACAACTACATCCTCCTTTACTATCAGAAATGCATTGTGTTACTTTACAGTTATGTTAAGTTAGAAAGCAAGTTTGTCAGCCATCCTGAACACAAAGTTACAAAAGGTTCATTGTTAAGGGTTTCACAGCTAACATATCATGGGTACATCTTGGTATGACGCCTTCTTTAACAATAGAAGAGGGACTGCCGCCTACAGGTGTTTTTGGAGACAACAAAGGAAGTAAACGTATGCACCTGCAAAATAAAAGCACGGAGGTCGACAATGAAAGTGACTCGCTTCAAAGTCATTACAGTTGTTTTACAGGTAGTGAAAATCACGAGTATATAAAATACAATGACGATATTACTGTGTAAAGATTAAAGGAATCATATTTGTTTATATAATCTTTTTTTTCTCTAATGTTTACCCAACCACTTCAGCTGAAAACGATAGGTTGCTTTATTTTGCAAACCAAAGGGCGGAAACGGAGATTGAGTTCACTTAACAGTTGGAAGAAGGCAATTAAGGGAGGAAAAAAACAACCAGGAAGTAAAACCGAGAGAAACGTATTTGCTTCGAGACTTTAAACTGTTTTTAAAGGGTTTTAAATCAACTTGTCATCTTTTATAGAAAGTAGATCCACCAGTTTACGGATAAAGGACATTTTTTCCAGCAAGATGGACACTGATCCGGTAGGTGATAATGACCTTTGTTTATGTTGTTCAGAAAGCCTCCCCGCCGTCACCAGTTAGTTCAGCGACAGTCTCAAACAGGTGTACTTCCACATAAATCAACCTGTACTTAACTTGAAACCTACCTCGGCTGAAAATCACTTATTTAAGTCAGCGCACTAACTTTTTCATTTTTGAGGGAGCAAGTTCTAAGTAAAGCAGCTTAACAAAATGGCCTAATTACACACAGTGCTCAGTACGTGTTGGAAATGATTTTTGTAAAGTTGAGATGCGTTTGTTTTCCATAAAAATAAAGCCGCATACTTCAAGTAAACGTTTCCATGTACTACTGTCTATTTATAACACATGTTGCTAACTGATAAAACGGTTGTTTTTCACGTATTTCAAGAATGTTTCACAGGTCGTTAGTGGAGCCATTCGCCTGTAGCCAAGCTCTGCTGGAGCAAGTAGCAGTTTAATGCTAGCTTACCTTACAAAATAGATATTATCCACTGGGCAACACTTGATGATGATGATGATTATTATTATTATTATTATTATTATTTCATTAGTAAAGGGGAAAAATAAACTTTTACACGTAGATCAGCTAAAGTGGCGTTCATTACGTGCTAAATTAGGTTTACTGCTCTCATGTTTTAACATTATTTAATGTCGGCACAAGAGAGGCATATGTGTGTGTGTGTGTGTGTGCTTTCCAACATCTTTCTTTGCCTACTTTCATGTCGCAATGGCTGCTATGAAGACTTTTTTTGCTTTTTTGTTAACTAATAACAAAAAAGGCCACATAATGGACTAATTATAATCTGTTGGCAGTCAGTGCTGTTTATTCTGCTGAAATGATAAGAACGTCCAGGTAGTTCTTTAAATATCTGTAATGACTCAACATTGTCGACTTAAATCAAAATACGTTTCCCTCTAGCCTGTAGGAAAATCTTACTTCCTGTAGTATTCAAATCTCAGTGTGTGTCCTCATAGATTAGGGCAGTTTCCCATTTGCCTACATCAGTGTGAGCAGTAAGGATTAAGTGTTTGAATGCATGTTTTGGATTTACAGCTGCAGTCAAACATTTTAACAGGAAATATCTGTTGGAACATTTTAAGGTGTACCTCCTTGATCATTTTCCTCATGCACCAACCACATATTTACAAGACCCCTTATCTGTCAATTTATAAAGAGAGATTTATAAAGTCACTCAGCTTACAACATATCAAATATTTGAATTAGATGCTTAATGTAGCCGCCCTCTGCAGCTGCCTTGGACACTTTACTTTCTGTTTATTGATACTTGATAGGCATCAGCCATTCAGTGGGCCTGAATGACTGACGTGCCAACACTGGTACAGAGGAATGAGAGAGATTAAACACATGTAATGAAGATATAACAAGAAAAAGAAAATTAAAGATGACTCCAGAGTTTGTTTGTTTTTTCAGAAACTTCTTCTGAAAAAGGATGAATGGAAAAGGAGAAAAAGAAAGGAGGGTGGGGTAACAGGAGAGGCGAGAGACACATGACGCAGGAGAACCTGCCCCGTTTCCTAGAGACAGTTTTGTTACAGTCTGTTGCTGACTCATGGGACAGAGTGGTCCCTGCATGTTTACTGACACACACCCAACTGCACACAGCATTTCTGTGCTGAAATCACATGTACAGCTATGTGAGGTAACAGCTGAAGTTTCTCTTGAATGCACACATGCTCTTAGCAGACTTTCACGGATGTATAAAAGTGATCATTTAACAGCCACAAGGTGCAGCTCAAGGGCTTGTAAATAAATACTATGGTTACAAATGGGTCAAAAGGACATATTTACATTACATGCTGCTTTGTCACTTGCAGACACAATCATGGAGGTACTCATGTCCAATAAAACGTGAAGAGGCCGGGCCTCATCAAAGACTTATAAAGGGATATTTTTGTAATTTAGTTGTGGACTTCTGTGAGTCTTTAGAGATTTTCCAGAAACAGGTTTGCAAAAGAAGTAGAACCTTTGATATTCAGACAGTCACTCTGACATTTTTGAGGTCTCAAAGCATAAGTACAGGAGATAGCACTATAGTTTTCAGGCCTGAAGGACACGTTTTGGTTTTGTTAAAACTGATGCTAAACCAGGTTAACATTTTTTTTCCGTTAACAAACTAAGCATCAGTATCAGAGGATATATTATAGTTTCTATCTCAAAATTGCACCTATTTAATGTCTATGACTTGGAGCAAAAGAACAAACTAGTGCTACATGCAGCATATGTTTGATTGATGAGCAGACTTCACTGTTCACCCAGCTGATACTTTTTATTTTTTGATTTGCTCTGCTTGTAGGCATATTATGCCAACTCTATTTTGTGTGTGTGTGTGTGTGTGTGTGTGTGTGTGTGTGTGTGTGTGTGTGTGTGTGTGTGTGTGTGTGTGTGTGTGTGTGTGTGTGTGTGTGTGTGTGTGTGTGTGTGTGTGTGTGTGTGTTGGGGGGGTTCTGCAAATGGATTGCAGCTAACTCTTCTTTAATTACCCTTCTCTACACCAGGAGCGTGGAGGGATAGAAGAAATGCCAGAGCCTAAGGACAAGGTGCAGACTTTAAAGGATCAGGTGGATGGCGTGAAAAGCATCATGACTCAGAATGTGGACCGGATCCTGGCACGAGGAGAAAGGCTGGATGACTTAATGGGCAAGACAGAGGATCTGCAAGCAGGGGTCAGTGTGATCACAAGAGTTTTAACTTTCACTTGGCTGTGTGTAAAAGCAGGCTGAGATGTGGACAATACTCCCATACATGCACACTTGTAAATAAAGCTTGGTAAGCTGTGATCTTAGTGATACTGTTCAGTTAAACAAGAATAACAAGTCACTTCGGGCGGTGTCAGGTTCTCCACATTACAGAACAGAACAGGTGAAGTGTGGCCTTTTTCATGCCCTTATTCAACTTTAAGGATTTTACAAAGTCAACTGTGTAAAATGTAAATAAAACCAAATGAGGTCAACTATAGTGTCCCCTAGCAGTAAAGCTAATTACTCTTTTGTCTGTTTTGTTATCCGTTTGTACTCTTGAGGTTGTGGTTGCAGCAGGAAAAGACTTCTTAGAGCTTAAACAGTTGTATTTGACCACACTCACCTTCCATTTTCATTCATGGAAAAACAAGATCTCAAACACAGTAATAGCATTCATTTCCTAATCAGGCTTAATGTTAAGGCCATAGATGGTGTAAAAGATGGACATGGTTACTGTGACATCTAATGAGGAGTATAAGGGACACATTAGGAAATATTATTATTATGATGAGGAGGAGGAGGCAAAAAAGAGAAATGTTTTCCTTGTAACTATACATCTATACAATGATTTGACATCTTAGTTTCTTGTTCTTGTTCTTATCTTATGTTTAGCTGATCCATCTTGTTCCCTTAAGCTTCATCAGAAATGGTCTCAGTGGCTGGGTGGATGCCAAGTAGCCTTTTTTAAGGAAGGGAAATGGGAATAAAAAGCTGAGGCATGCCACATTTCACCAGAGCTGCACTGAAAATCAGTGGCAACAGCTCTTATGAAGTGATGAATTCAAATGTTTTGGTTTAAGTGCTCATCAGCTTTTACAGAGGAAGACAGGACAGAGGTACAACAGTGAGTGTCTGCACACATCTGTAAAAGAACAATGAAGGCTCTGTCAATGTTTGGCCCTGCATTTCAGTCATTGATGCTGATGGAAATATGAACACAGAAGATTACTGTTGGCTTTAGATCCACCATGCAATATCGTCTGGAAAGCATCTGATTTGTAGAAAAACACACAGAACGAACACCATCAGTCGTGGATTGGTCTCCACAGAGCCCAGACTGGAACATCGTTGAAGCAGTGTGGGATCATCCGGTCAGAAGACAAAAGGCAGAAACATCCAAAGAAGAGTTTGAATGTCTTTCAAGAAGCCTAAGAACTATTCCTGAAGACCACTTAAGCAAAGCTGCCTAAGAGACTCCAGACTGTTGAAGAATAAAAGTGGTGGTAAAAAAGTGAAAAGTGAAAAAAAATTCCTTTTATGTTTGCACATTTCAATCTATTTTCTAGCAAAATATTAACAACTCAAGACTAAACAGAGTTATAGCAATAGAATTGATTACATAATTTTATTGATTCTCCTGCCTTTTTCCTTTTGTAGGCTCAGCACTTCAAGCAGACGTCTCACAAGGTGGCTCGCTCCTACTGGTGGAAGAATGTCAAGTTGATTGTGGTCATAATTGTGATCGTCCTAGTTATCGTCCTCATTATCATCTTACTGGCCACAGGAGTCATCCCTACTAGTTCCCCCGTGCCTCCTATAGTTGCTCCCACCCCCAAGCCCTAAACTGACAGAAATTTAAACAATGTATAGTCAGAATAAAATCATAAACATATTCCTATTGCACAATATCGAGGGGAAAAAAATAAATATATATATATATATATTTATTTATATATTACATACATGTAAACTTGAGCAAATCACTGCTATATGGTGAAACCGTTAATACTACAGTTTCTATGTTGAACTTTTAGGAATTCCAATATTTTATTCTTTGGTTTAAGGGACTTTAATGACAGAACAAGCTTTTGAAAGCCTTTCCCATACAATACCTGCTTCTTCTTTTTTTTCTTTCTTTTTTTTTTTTACACATCCTAAACCGCTGTGGAACATCAGTGGTCAATGGCAGTAAAACACTACCGGTATTTTTAAAGGATGTTTCATATCAGCACTGTCTGCTCCTCTTTGTTAAACGGATTCACCATAAGCATTTATTTCATCCCAGCAAAGAGCGAGTCTCTTAAACTTTTGTAGTTGAGAAGAATGAAGGTGGATTATTCCAGTCTCATATTTTATGTTAGGTTTGTCTTAGATGTTGTCACTGGTGCACCTTTACAAAAGACAGCGTGTATAACGCAGAGTATGATTTGGATCGACTGTGTCAGGTAATAAAATGGGTAATATCTGGATCCTTTTTGACACTAGAAAATTACCACAGAGTTAACAGTTTTAGGTCACAGTATATTTAATGGGAGGATGAATTGTGGAGTTGATTTTGACATCTGTCTGGCTTCTGGGGGATATTACATAAGCTTCCAAAACCACTCTGGCCCGTCAGGGAACTGGACCTCTGCAGGTGTCCTGTTTAAAATGACAGTGGAACATTAGAAGTGGATGTTTTGGGTACTTCTGACCCTCTGTGATTTGGCTTTTTTTTTTTTTGGTTCATCCCACTGAAGCCAAATCGGATTTGGATCTGGGGTATGAGGAGGCCAGGTGAACACCAGGAGCTCTTCCATATGTTCTGGAGCCATTCGTTATCAGCAACTTTACCTGTCAGACGTTTGTTGTGGCTGATTGGTGTATTTCAGTCAAAATGCTTCCAGTTTTGTTACAGTCAGACAACATGCATAAGAACGGTTTATTGAATTAATATACTTTGAATACTCTCTAAATGGTGTTTATGAAGTAAGCAATGAAAAGATTACAGTGAAGCCATCAAGTGTGTTGACATTAAATAAGCAGTCGGTTACTACACCACTGAAACAAGGGGTGTAGTTTTAAATTTGCATTGAACTCCTATTCGGACCGTAAAGTTTAACTGATGGCCTACAGCTGACTAGCCACCTGCAGGTATGCAGTGCAGAAACTCACAGCCTTTGGAGGGGAATTGCAATGTCAACCACCTCTACAACACTCCCCCTCTGGCCCGTGTCAGCCACAGTGGTAAACCTTCATAGAGTCTTTTCGAAAATCCTCCAAGTTTCTGGATGTTACAATACCAGTTTAGTTTCAAAGAGGTCAAAGGGCTTCTGGTGTGAGCTGTATAGAGTCGTCATATTCTCACTGATGTGTATATTTGTAGACTTGAGCAGACCTCTCCAGGCCTCTTCTGTAGAGGCTATTAATGTTACTTTTTTCTTATTTAATCAGAAGTGAATGAATAAAATCTGAATGTAATTTCTGTATAAATAAATCGTAATTGATTCTGTATACAACCCTAAAGTTTCATGATGAGGTAACAAAATCCCTGTTGGAAAAAATACTTTTTTCCCCTTTTTGGTCTCATCTCTTGATGCCTATAAACCACACTCTTGTTTCTGTAAGACATCTTCAGTGAGTCTGTTGCTGTGTTAAAGGATTTTTTCTACTGTGTGTAACTCTTGTAATTTAAAGCCCTTGAGGGTCTTATTCTGATGACTTATGGTATTTAATGGTTTTGACGGTCTGATAGAGAATAAATTGTATTTTTCTTCTGCTCTGTTGTCATGTCCTCTTCTGTGATCACAGTTTTGCCACAAGATGGAGACAGATTGTGATCTAAGCTCCTGTTTGTCCTCAGTTTGTTCTATCCTATTCTGCTCAGTAGTGTGTACACAATTTAAGTAGGAAAACGCACATGGTAGCACAGCGGTTAGCACTGTTGCCTCACAGCAAGAAGATCCAGAGTTCAATTCGACCATCAGCCTAGCATCTTTCTGTTTGCATGAGTTCCTCCCAGAGTCCCAAGACATATAGTTATTAGGGATAGGTTAATTGGTAACTAAATTGTATTATTGTAGGGTGTACCTTACAATATAAAGCGCTTTATATTGTAATGCTCTGAGTCTATGAGCCTTATGCCATGAGAAGTGAATTCCAGCCCAAACTTACTGTAAACTAACTTACTATCCTTCAATATAGTGGAAACAAAAGACTGTATCTATCACAGAAAATGTCTTTGAACTGAAAACAAAATAGCAAGATTGTGTTTAATGGACATAAAGCAGATTTCACAAGGTCGAGCAGACACTCCCAGCTCTGACTGTCTTCATCCATTTACTGACTCCTCCACAAAATGGGACACGCCTTCGCCCCCGGCATGTCTAATTAAATTCTTTATTTCCTTATTATAGAATATCTTCTATCATGGTTTCCCGACAAAGGCGCTTGCAGTATGCCACATTACCTGCCACATACCCGGCAGTAGTTGATAAGCATTTTTGAAGTCACATGTCTAATGAGACAAGTAAAGAACAAAGAGAAAAAAATCTGTTCAGAGAAATGAATGTGAGTTTATCATTTCATAGCTGTGTAGGAGATCCTTGTCTTGGCTGAGTTGCTGCCTTAAACTGTGGGGTCAGAGGTTACCTTGGTTACATGTGTTTTCTTTGGTGCAGGGTGGCACCACTGTATCGTCACAATGTTTTTCCAGATGATCAAGATTTCCATTACGACACCTTGAAATGCTGCAGATCTGTGACAAACTGACAACAGGCACAGCACGAACATGGCAGACATGCTAAGTGAATATTTAATACACTTTTATAAGCTGAATTCCCAGGAAGCAAACACATTTGACTTAATCTGGCATAATTCTGAGAAAGTTTTTAGAATTCAGATACTTTCTATTATTTTAATCCTGAAAGTTCGGACTGCAGCCTGGCAGAGTTACAAGTTCAGTGTGCCAGTGTTTATCAGCAGTGATCACACAAACAACTGCGGTGCTTTCAGTCTCATATTGTGACAATCCCCCTTGATTCCTTGATCATCCTGCATTCCTCGCCTCACGTCAGAGGAAGCAAGAGTAGTTTTGAGTACAGTCATTTAACAACATTTCATTATAAAGTGATGTCAGATGACACCTGTGCATGCTCAATTATAGTTAGCCTTCTCTGTCCTCCCAGGAGCATTTTAGAAACAGATACATCCCTCAGCCGTTCTGAGATTGATTTCTGAGTCACAGGCAGGAACACAGAGGAGACGAGAAGCAGCAGAAGAGGGAAATTTAAAAAGCCCATTGTCCAGTTAATTATCTCTCCCACCCAAGAATACTAGAGTGCCATAAAGTACAGGCTGAATTGCTCATTATAGGAAATGACATAACTAGTTTCACCAAAGTGAACAAACTATCATTGTAGTTTCCTTGTTTCAGTAATTTTATCATTTACAGTAAATGGTTCTAATCATTATCACAAGAACCCCTTTGCAAAAACAGTTTGATTCATCATAGCAGGAATGCAGTGGTTAGACTGGTTTTGCCAGTCCAATGCCTCATGTTATTGAAGCCTGCATGAACAGTTAGAGTGACTGATGTCATCAGTCATGGTGCTGGCAGCTGTAATACTTTCTTGAACCACGGACAAAACCAAATTATGTTTTGGGGCCTAAAAGATGCTCTGCTAGACCTTTACTGGAGCAAACCTTCACCATGTTTGACAGATAATGTGGTGTGCTTCAAATCCAGAGCTCTGGAACAAGTTACATTTTCATGTGTGCAAAGGATTTTTTTTTTCAGAATTGATCAGGTTATTGGCAAAGTCTAATCTGGATTTCTTGTTCTTAATTGTAACAAGTGGTTTGTACCGTGTTGTAAACTCTTTGCAATTCCATTCATGACGGCATCTATGGATTGTAGACCTTCACAATGACATGCCTACTTCCTCCATTGTGTTTTTGACTTGAATGTTGTTTTGAAACTGTATTTTTACTATATTTCTGGCTTATTTTGGTTTTAAAACATCTACTTTAGCCACTAAGCAGTAAGCCACATGAAATTACATGGTGGTATCAGTGGATGCTAATGTGCATAGTGCGAGTTTATTTGCTATAGACCTCCAACGTTCTATGGCCTAAAGATTAGCTCGGGAAAAATGTGTAGAGAGCTTCGTGGAATGTGTTTCCATGTCCAAGCAAAGCCTCATATTTATTTATCAAAGCTACATGATGACACATACAGTGAACAAAGTTTCTATAAAAATGACACATTGTAAGAAAAACATTAACATACTGATACATTTATATCAAAATCTGACACACTTTCAAAGCATCACAATAAAAGTTTTATAAATATCATGTTTTTTAATTATAATTTTACATGTGTCACATTTAAAAGCACAATTAGAAAAGTGTTCACAAAAACAGTTCGAGAACTTACATCTTTACTTTTTCCACAGTGCCTGCCTCTTACAAAACTTTGTGCTTTTCATAATCAGACACAATAATTTAGGATTATGTAAGACCTGCCATCAAATGTCTCTCGCTTCTTTACAATCATTTGTGTTCGCTGCTCCCAGAATGTAACTCTTGCGCACTTTTATGCCTAACTCCAGAATATTCAACTCCGATTTGCCATGTGTATATATATATATTTGTTTGTTTTTTCTGTCGTGTTATTGAATTTTATTTTATTTTTTACAAAATTAACAGAGATCGGAACTTTACTGATAATTCGTCTAAGCAAAAAAAAATATCCTCATTCAAAAATGTCATGTCACAACCTCATTGACTTACGGAATGATGCTGTTTGGTCAGATCAAAACTAAATATTAATGAGGACAAAAGGAATCAGAAGCTCCAAAGACAACTCGATGAAGCACTGGAAAGAAATGAAGAAATTCTTCATGAGGAGGAAGAACAGGACACGAAGCAGAGAGACATGGAGCGCAAACTCAAAGACGTGGAGGAAAAATACAGAGTGGTGGAAATAAAGCTTGATGAAACAACGTGCCAGAAATGAACAGTTACTTCAAGAGAAAGAGCAACAGCAACAAAAAGAAAGAAGAACAACTTATTCTCCAGGACTTTGAGAGTAAAAATCTAAAACTGCAAGAATTTTCTAATGAAATAAAAGGACAAAACAACAGAACTGGAAGCAGAAAAGGGAAAAAAACTCTCCTAATCACACAGTTGTGGTTTTAGCAATAAAATTATGCTTGTGTCAAAAACATAGACTGCATATGGACTTGAAGACAAATATGTAACTTTAAGGAGAAAAATCTGTGTTTAAGATAAATAAATTATGTCTCATTGAGTAGGAAGATGGTGTAAGTGATACTGTAATAAAACGTGTGTGCAGTGCCATCCTCAGCTTTGTGCAGGCACGTCCTGCTTCCATTTAAGCAGCAGAGGGCACTCAAGAGTCGGTTGTTTGCACCATACACTCAGTGGCTCTGAAAGAAAACTTTCACTGTGGATGTCACTAAAACACCACACACATTAGCATAATACTTTGGTTCTTTCATTTGACAAACAGAGCAAAATCGAACAGCAGAATCTGAAGAATAAGCATCTGTAACATTTTAAAGATGTACTATGTTGCACACCTTGTAATCCTCACTTAAGATTCAATTCAATTTTATTTATACGGCGCCAAATCACAGCAACAGTCGCCTCAAGGTGCTTCATATTGTAAGGTGAAGACACAGTAAAAACCACAACAATCAGACACCCCCCTAGTAAAAAAAAAAACTGGTGACAATGGCAAGAAAAACTCCCTTTTAACAGGAACAAACCTTGGGCTCAACAAGGCTCAGGAAGGGGGAAGCAATCTGCCATCTGGTTGGGTATGAGGGCAGATGTTGCCAAAATTTGCACTTAATAGGTCAACATGACGGACTGAGAGATTACTGCAGCATTAGCATAGTGCCTTCTGCATTATACCGATTCTTCACACTGATCAACTTAAAATAACATAATAAACCTGCTGTTTATACTGAGATGTGATCTGAGATTTATGGACTTGAACAGATGAGACCGAAAGTTTCAAATCTCTAAATCAAGCAAACAGAAACAAGCTTTTGTCTGTTTTCACACTGCCAGTGCTACTAGGCTCTTCAAACCATCCACCTGGCTCCGGGATCATTTATGGCCCACGTCAACCAATTGTCTCTCAAAGTTGCAGTTCTGTCATTTTAGACTGAAAATCTGCACCACTTTATCTTGAAAGTGGTAAAAAAAAAAAAAAAAAAAAAAAACCCCTAAATATCTATTTCAACATAATGTGACTTATATGTATAGAAATGTTGCAAAAGGTTCTAAAAGTTAGCTGCCTGTTTATAATCTCCTTTCTCTGTGACTCATTCTGTGTTCATACAGGCTGACTGTAATAGAGAAATTGCTGATTTCCCAGCAGATGGAGACTGAGAGTCCAAATGAGCTGACTCTTGATTAAGTAGATCAGAGGGGATTCCCGCAGAATTTTCCTTGTTGTTCAGTGAAGATCAGGTCTTGATAACATTATGAAGGTTGTTGTGCCACATTTTGGCACACTTTTGCTCTCTGTTTGTCTAATTGCAGGCTTTGCTAATGTGTAGAGAAAAGCAAAAAACAAAAAAAGCTAAACTATGATGCAACATTGGGTTATGGAGTTTAAGTGATTAAAAAAGGGTGTATGCTACAAACTAGACCCAGCTGGTAAGGCTGGTCGCCAGAAAGCCTTCACTGATCAATGTTTTTCTACAGCAACAAGGTCTGTAAAACCACATATCGTTGTGTTGTTTTACAGGCTTTAAGGTGTATTCTGTGTGCATTTTGTCGAAGAAACTGCAAAATAAAAGGCAAAAACAGGCAAAGGAAACACACTGGTCACAACAATAAAAATTGTAAATCATCTGTGTCTTTAAATGATTTTTATTGGATTCTCTTCCCAAAGTAAAAAGAATAAATCAATCATTGCAAACATTCCAAAGTGTATTCAAACAAGATAGACAGCAGGTTGTAACAGGCTGGACTCTGATGTTGACTTAATAGTTTCTCAACTGAGCCTGTGTTTCCGTTCAATGCGAAACTGGTGTTTTGCCCACATGTGGTTAGTAAACCAATATAGTTATCCCCATGACAAAAGACCTAATTAAGCTTTGCGACAACAGCTCTGGAACACAAAGCTCATTTGTTACTAATGGGAAATCAGCCGGGACTGTCATGTGAATGTGACTCTGCCGTCTATGCATGAACCTCAGGCAGTAATGTGAAGGGAGGGTGGTCAGTATCCTGAATGCAACCTTTGTATTTGTGAAGCTTTTTCCCCACAGCGAGCCTTTTGTTGGCCTGGTCTGTGTCACCAAAAACTGTGACCCACCATAATGTTCAATACGTAGACGGTGCTGATGAGATACACAGTGATAATTATACTGTCATACAGATGATGTGCTAGTAAAATGAATTTATGATGAGTGCAGCCTCATGTTGTTTATGTTTAATATTTAAATATCTTTATATTACTATTTATATGTAATACACTCTATCGTAGTGTCATAGTACTTCATAGTACTGAAGTAGATGATTTTTTTTTTACTGCACTACAGTACACAACACCACACAAGAACATACTGTATGGTTTGGTAAAGTATAGTATATTGTGAAACTGCACAATATACTACTGTAAACTTTAAAAATCCATCATTGTGCTGTAAGACTACTCTCACATAAAACCCTGCCTGAAACAATTACATGAAATTTAAACACAACAATATTATTCTACAGACAGCTGAAACTGAAAGCGAAAGTATAACACAGTGATGGAGGAGTGGAGAGGCAAATTTCGTGGTACTAACTCTTAAATAGTACTGTAATATTAGTAATAGTTATTATTATTATTAGTAGTAGTATTAGTAGTAGAGATAATAATAGTAGTATTTATTGCTAATAAAGTAATAGCGCTTTAGGTTTGTCAACTCCAAACCACTGATTTTAACATAGGAGATTCTTTTTTCACACATTTATCTTCACTCACAGTGTAAACAGAAACTGTGACCGGACCAGATTGTTTGCTGTATTTTTTCCCGATTAACTGTATTTACATTTGTCACTCATTAAACCTTTGTTGACGGAAAACAAGGCCCCAGGTGCTCATATATTCCATTCATGCCCATTCCAGTTGTTAACAATTACCTAATGTTATTGTATTTTTGTCATTACAGACCATCAAATACTGCTGTTTAAACCCAGCTACCTCCGCTCAGGGAAACAAGGAAGTAGCCCTGGGAGGTACGCAGAGCAGTTCTCGTCTTACAACCAAATTATCTCATTTGAACCAAAACCACGTTTTCCTAAACATAATTAAATACTCTTGGAGCCAAACCTAAAGCTCACAGCTGCCAAAAATAACAGAGAACAAGAAGTGAGAACGAACATAAGCTGCAAGTGAAACAGAAGAAAGTGCAGGTGTGAACAGGCCTGTGGTTCTACTCACACACTCAAGCTAGGCGAGCTAAGCTAAGCAAGCTAAGCTAAAAGATAAGCAAGCTAAGGTTTAGTCAAACATCACTTGATCATTTATGAATCATGGAACTAATACCTGTTTCCAAAATCTTCCCAGGGTTAAAAGAAATTTATTCACTTTCTTAGTTCCTTTTTCACTATTAAGCCATTTGACCGCATACATGCGTGGAAGTTTGATGATGCAAATAAAATTGCGCTTATGCCAAAATCACATGATGAAGAAAATTTACCCCTTTCATGTTCTGCACGCATGGAAGGCCTTACTTCCCATTTCTGATATTTCTTTACTTTCCTCTAATTTTCACACCCTCACAGGACACAAATAGAATGTATGTAGCATGTATCTTTATTGTTATTATGCGGTGCAGAAAAATTTGGTTTGTATCTCCACAGATTTTAATAAGATTAAGTTAAACACACACACATATACTATGCAGATATGATTGCAAATATGTATTATTAATTATATTATATTGTGTATTTTTTTTCCATCAAAGCTTGTTGCACACTGCAAATTAATATGGTCTGCTGGTCTCAGGCAGGGGTTTCATGCTTGTTGAATCAAACGCTGTGGGAAAGAATTCTAATTGCTCACCGAGTGACACAGCTAAGCAACAATAGAGCAGTGTTGTCTGCTCATCAGCTCCCTATCATATGCGCGTCACACAGACATACACGGAAGCAGTCTTGGTTAAAAACCTGTTTGATGACCGACTTCTTCAGAAAAAAGAAAGCCTTTAGTCTCTGAGTGATCCAACACATATCATAACAAAAACCTAGTGTGTATCTACATCACATTTATGCTGAAAGACATGTGCCATTGTTTAGTTTTAAAAAAAAATAAACCCATAAATTACAAGAAACAATTTCACTGCAGGAAGCAGCAAAAAGTACCACAAAGAACGGCCTTCTTAATATGGCACAGACTCATCCCTGTGGGGATATGACATGGATATTACACATATTTCACATGAGGAGGATGTTTTAAACGCTTTCAGAGCCCACAAGAAGGTAACACCCTTAAGTGACCCAATACCAGTTCTGCAACAAAAGGGCTTTGCGTCTTATCACATCACAACACATTTGACAAGTTCAGACAGGAAGAGCCACACACTGCCAGGCTCTCACTGAATGCAGCAGCATATTAGTTTGTTTATCAAGCAGTCCTTCACAGTTTAACACAGCAATAAAGATATAAAGGAGATAAACAGTACTGCTGCATTCAGGTGCCTCTGGTGATTTTCCAAACCTTTGCTTGTTCTCTGTGTTTTCCTGAGCGAAACTTAGTTTTGTATACAGTGTTCCTGTCAATAACGCCATCTACCCACCATGTAACTATTGGAACTATCACTGAATCAGAAGGAGTGAACTGCCTATTTATTTTTGTACAGTTTTTTTTCTTGTGCTTTGGTGAGTTAGGGAAACCACGTCTTTTTTTCTTCTTTTTAAATTTTGTTTCACATAGGGTTAGGTAACACTTCCTCTTACTGGTTGGTTTTGTTTTTAGCTTTGCCTATGCCTTCAGTTTTGGGTACTGACCTTTTGACCAAGAGTCACTGCTCTTGCTCTTGACGAAGGCGGTCGCACTTTTCTCCTCTCCTCCCCTCCCTTAGTTTCCCTGCTTAGCCTCTTGTGTCCTTGTCTAGTCTCATGTTTTTTGTATTACTTTTCCCTGGAACACTCTCTCACAGTCTGTTCTCTAAAACCTAAAAGAGGAATTATGGATTTGATCAATTGGTCCCTAAATGCAATTGACACCCCTTTCTCAACGAGAAGTTTGGGCTTGGGTGAGCCTGAGTGCTGAAGATAGTGGTAACCATGGTAACAGGGTTCTGGCTGATCGGAGCTGGCTTGGCCCTGACTTATCGAAGAATTAAGAAAGCGGAACCGGCTGTTCAAACCCCCACAAGGCTGCCCGCTGGGATTGAAACGATGGGAAGAGGCGTGAGTTTCTCAAAATGGGCTCATTGAGTGCAGCATGGATAAGATCTTGGAGAGGCTACGGCTGCTGTGAATACTCAGAATAAGATCTCTGAGTGCAAACTGGATTACATCTGGAGGGGCTCGCTCGGAATAACATCTCTGAGCGCAAATTGGATGACATCTTGGGGAGGCTCACTGTGGTCGTGAGTTCTCAGAATTGGCTCTTTGAGCACAAGCATGACAAGATCACAGAGCGCAAGTTTGATAACATCATGGAGATGCTCACGGCTCTCCAACGGGAGATTGAGAGACCAGTGTTGGACTGTTAGAACAGCTTTGAAATTCATATGAGCTGTTCGCACTAAAGTAAAAAGCACCATCACTTCATGCGGATACCCTTTCGGCGCCAGCTGCGGTCTCAAGGCTGGAGCCGAACAAAAACTCCCTGATAACGACCGTGTTTAGACTGTTCCTTCCCATTCCATGCAAGGCCACCTGGGTTGGTTGGAAGACTGTTTACTTAGCCTGGCAGGGCGAAGGACACTGTCTCAGCTGAACTCTGGACACGCACACACATACATATACACTGATATGCACACACTCATCCCCCCTCCCTTTCCAAACGCCTTCGATGCTTGTTCCTGGGAACACGGCGGGTCTGAGCCCGCGCTGGAATGGTAGCGCTGGGCAGGATGGCTGCTGTGTTTGCTTCGGATTGCTCCTCACCCCCCACCGGACCCTGTGGCTTGTCACGTGTTCCATAATGTTGTGCTGTGGACATTTATGTGCTTTTTTGTGCAGAGGAGTTTTTTTGTTTCCTGCTGTCCTCCCAGGAGCCCAACATGAGTAGAGGTCTCTTTTTTCCTCTTGTACTTTCCCATTGTAGTGTATATTTCAGTGTTGTTTTTTTTCTGTAACACTACTGATCTCCGACCTGTATCCCCATGTGATGTCTGTGTTGTGTGTGTAAGGTCGGGGGGGGGGTCCTATTTCACTGCAGGGCAACCTGCACATGGCGAATAAAGCCTTGATTGATTGATAGATTGATTGATTGAGTAGTAACAAACCACACCTTTAATTGTGACTGGCAGCTGGACCTGGCTGCAGCTGTTCCATTTCCCTACCTCTGGACCTGGGTATTTCAGAAATCTTCACTTATTCTCATTCATATATAGTCCTTCTTCGTGATTTCTTCCAGCTTGATTAGACTCTCAGTTCCAGACACACTGAAGCATCCCCACAACATAAACATCTACCGTGTTTCTTTGTGGGTAACACTGTTCTTTGTACACCTCTCCCTTCTTTCTCCAAACATAAGCAGCGACTTTGTGGCCAAGAAGCTCTAGTTCCATCTTATCTGACCAAATCACGCACTTCCAGTATACATAATCTGTCTCCTGGTTGTCCTTAACATGTTTTAGTCTGACTTGAAGGTGTTTCTTTGGCAGAAGTGGAGTTTTTCTTGGTCTGCACCCTCACAGTCCGTTTACTGTGCAGGGCTGATTGTTTCTTTGAGACTACAAGTCCTGGCTTGGCTACGTCATTTATAAGTGTCTTGGCAGTTGTTCTAGTGTCTTTTCGTTTTTTTCCCAGAATCTTTTAAATCTTTCTCTTTTTTCTCAACTCTATTTATTTTATTTTTAGCATGATGCTTTCTCTTTCTGCACCATAACACTGCGACAAATTCCTTGTTTGTATACAAATCCGGCAATAAAAGTGATTCTGATTCAAGAAACCATCACTGAAGTTTTTATACTGTATGTTAATTTGAAGATAACCCTCAGTTTTAACTCGATTTTACAAGCTTTAACTATTACAAAGCTAAAGCACATCATCATGGTTTGTGTTGTGGTATAAAACACTTTTGTCATTTTTAATTTTTTTTTTAAATAAATTTGTTATTGTGTGCAGATAGAAATAACTTATGCTCTCTGAAGAAAACTACTATGTTTAGAAATGCTATGTTGGAAATCCACATTAAAAAGACTGCCGTTTTTATACTTTTTATGAGATAAGTTGACATGAAATAAAAGTTCTGTTGTGCCAAACATGTCATATGCATATTTCTCAGGTCACACGGGAGTTCACAATACTACAAATTCATAAAAAAATACTGAGGGGAGCATACGCAAAACAGGCTCCTCCACAGCTCTACATCAAATTTCATATCTGGCTTACACAAACATATAATGCTTTAGAAATCAAACAAAGCTTAAACAAAGCTTAGAGACATATATCTAAACACTGAAACATTTCAGTGTGTGCTTAGCCATTTCATGTAAAACTGACATTTGTCACATTTGTGATCATCTATAACAAACAAGAGAACCCACTTCCTGCATCTCCACAGTCACATACACGCATTTCCTGTGTCTGAATAGTTACATCCAAACGACAAAGCCATCGTTATCTGTGCTAATGAAGTTATGAACTGTGCACATGCAAACCAAGTCTGGATATACGGAGCCCCTGTTAAGGTAAAGGTAACATAAGCTCTGGATATAGCTATAAAGCACAATAAGACACAATAAACACGGGAAAGGTTTTTGGTCATCTATCCATCTATAGTCTTAACCGCTTATCCACTTCAGGGTCGCGGGCTCTAATGCAGATGCCACTGGGTGGGGTACACCCATCTATCAGATGAGTTATCAGCCAGTTTAGAATCCCTAATTAACCAAACATACATGTCTTTGAACTGTAGGGAAAAGCCGGAGTAAACTTACAACTCCACGCAAGGAAGCCCGAGCCGGACAGCGGTTCTTGCCTCTTACTATGAGGCAAGCAGCGCTAACCACTGTTTCACCACTAACAGTAAATCCCACGAGCTGCGTTGGGTGTGAATTGGTACAAATGTAGCACAGAAATGCCGAATATTCCCCAGATTTTACTGATACTTAAGCACGTAAAATTAATTTAATGCAGCTGTCATGGTTTGAATATAAATCGTTATTTGCAATGCATTCATAGGTGTAGTAATATATGTATTTAAAACATTTATACTTATATAGATGAGTATAACGGATATTAAGTGTAAAAATGAATTAAAAAAAAAAGTAAAATCGCTTGTCTAAACTATAAACTACTTGGTGCATACATTATACAGTTGCATAGACTGTGGTACAGCGCGGGGGAAATCCGGGAGTTTTTCACCACCGTTTTGCATTTGACGTTGTACGTAACATGATTTTTCAGAAACGCGAAGTTTCCGGGAATACCTCGAACGCCTCACAGCCAAAGCGCAAACAAGTTGTGAAGCCACAGGAGAGAGAAGTGAAAGTGAGTAAGGTGAGCTCGAGCGCAGAAAAGAGGATACGGATAAAAGAAAACAGCGAAATATCTCTCTGTGTTAATTTGTGACATTAGTCCGGATAGAGCAGCGGAGCCTGGGTGTTCCTCCTACTACAAAGTCGAGTCGACTCTCCCCTTTTAAATGCGGACTCTGTGACAGTTTGGACGCAAACAGCACGAGACAACATGGACTCGGTAAGTGAATACAAGCCTCCTCTGAGCTAAAGGACATTTAAATGGCTTGCACAAAAAACACGAGATGAATGAGAGATAAAGTTTGTTAGAGCTGCCGTTTTCTTTCTTTCTTTTGTATTTTCTTTACTTTTATGAACGCCTAAAGTACGCTGTGACCATTTATAGTCTGTTATGGTACTAATGAACAGGCAGGTCAACCTTCAGTTCTCTTAGCTTAGCTTAGCTTTTTACAACCCAAACTAACGTACTCATTCAGAGACTCGGTACAGCGAGATAACATCACGTTAATTTATACATTAACAATGTGAAGGTGAAGAGAGGCGAACCCATTTTCAGTCAAGAGAGGCACCAGGTCATGTGTGAAATGCGATAGATGTAAACTAAATGAATGGAATGAATTTAATTTGTTATATTTCTTCTCTTTTAATTTTTAAACCTGCTCATTTAACACATCCTGCTTTAAGAGTAAACATCTAAGATTATAAAAATTTATGGACAAGCAGAACACTTAAAACAGTGCCATGATACAACATACTGAGCATGTTATAACATGATTTGGCTTACTGGGATAATATCAGGTACCTGAATGCGGGCAGGCAGGAGGGAGGGAGTGAGGGAAGGAAGGAAGGAAGCAAGGAGGGGAACTGGAATGGGCAGCATTTCCTGTGTCAAGACACCGCCATCTGAATTTTAAACATACACCATTGTTCAGCTGCTATTTGCTATGCCCAGGATGAGATAAGCCCGGCATAAATCAGTTGTCACCATTGCTGGGTGAGATGCAAGTTTCTTAGCCAGGTCCAATGAAAAGCAGACCGCGCTATGGGAGAGCTACGAAAGCCTTTAGAGAAACAGACAGCTGAGCGTGAAGTGAATCAAGGTGCTGAGGCGTATTTGTTTTGCTCTGTCTGTCAGTTTCCTGTTCCTGTCAGTATCTGAGATGTCGGTTTCCTCTCACACCCCAGAGGACGAAGGTGAAGGAGAGAGCTGTCAGGATACCAATGGCCCTTTGGTCAAACTATCCTTGAAAGTAGTTCAAGGATAATTTGACTTGACAAATATCCTTGAAAATCATCCCTCTTGTTGTTGTTCTGCTCATTTGCTGTCTAATAAACAGCTGGTACCAGTCTGAGTGGCAACACGTTTTCTTTTTAATAGTTTTAACATGTCAGAACGTGTTCGCTTTACTGTGTAAGTTAGTTTGTTCTGTGAGTTGCTTCCAGAAATATATTTGTAGCTATACAGTTTAACAATTAACATATCCCTGCTTAAGCACACTTAAAAAGCAGGTGACGGGTGGAGAAGAGTGCTGCTGTGTTTATAAAACAAGATGCCAGTCTGACCTGTGTCAGGCAGCCTAGATCTTGTTGGTGCTGGTTGCCATTTTTTTTTATTTGGCAGCTTAATGTTTGATTTGATTTCTTTTCAAAAGTTGTTTACAAAAAAACGACACCAATAAAAGTAATATAGTAATAGAATTAGAAGTAACTAAACATCCAGTGTTGCTACTTGTTCTGTTTTAAAAAGCCTTTCCACAAAAGCCCACTGAAACGTCTCAGCTCCATTAAAGGAGACCTATTATTATTTTTCTTACTTTCTCTCATATATACAGTTACAATGGTAGAGGCTCTTAATTAACTTAAGCAGAGACATTATAAGATAAGTGACTTCTGCAACAGCAAGGTAGAAGTATAGTTTTAAACTCTTGATCTAATTTATTTAACCTTAATTGAACCAGATCCTTGAGATTAAAATTGTGTATTGGTGGCAGATGAGGGGCTGCACAAAGACACAGGCTAAATTAGTATTATTCTTGACCATGAATGATATGAAGCTCTACTCTAATTTGATATTTGATAGCACATATTTGAAAGTGACGCACAACAGGAACAAAAACTGGAGTCATCCAAATTAGAAATCCAATCTTGTGACTTCCTTCTTTTTTTAAAATTTGATCTTAGTTGTGACATAAGGATGTGCGCTGACCTGCATTTTTTGGCTACACAGATGACTTCCACAGTCACTGTGGGCATGCTCACTGAGATCCTCTGTTTATCCAAAAACACAAAGAGCATCACAGCTTGTGTGTCAACTGACATCTGTCATTATCTCACCATGAGAAAGTTTAAATAATATGAGCACATAATTCCTGCGAGGGTCCTAGGAGGTTGGGTTGGTTTAGTTTTAATCAAACTGTGTGTTTTGATTGGACAGGAGAACGGGAAGAGCCGCCTGCAGAAGACCCAGAAGGAAGTGGAGGAGGTGAAAGTCATCATGCTGGACAACATGAACAAAGCTGAAGAAAGATCTGGCAAACTCAATGAGCTTGAAGACAGGGCTGATCTGCTGCTGGAAGAGGTACACCGTCCAAGTGGAAAAGCATCATCTCTTAGCACAGCTCTATTTTGCCTACATGTTCCTTGTAAAAGTCTTTGGCTTTTATTTTGAAGGTGAATAACTGGGGAAAATGGCATACAGATCCCCTCTCCACTAGCACCTTTGGATTAATACTAAGACATGTCACATTGATGTCTATAAATATGCTTTAGGTGGAGCTGGAGAGGAAAGCAAATGTGCGATTTACATCCTGATTCTGTTTTATGGTGCTATATTTAGAAAGGTATTTCCTATTGTTTCTTAAGATGAATGAAGCAAGCTGGTCTCCCTGGGTATGAATATCCTTCCAGGGGTCAACAGCGAGGTTGCATCATTCCCACATTGCCCCATTGGCTGCGTTACATGACACTGGTGAGAAGCCAGAGGGAGAACTAAAAAAGCAGACAGGCAGATTGACATTCAAGAAGCACACTGAGCTACTTTTGAATATCGTAGACTGTGAAAAAACAAGGTTCAGTTCCTATGTGTTTCAAAGAAAATGCCTAAATCCTACAGCTGCACTCATACATTCTTACAGAGGATCTCACCGATACAAAAAAGGAACAGGCTTACCCCAGACAGAAGTAAGCAAGTTTGACAAAACTGGGATCAGGTAAATCGAAAACATTAAAACTCTTCAGTCCAGAGCTTTCATTTACACAGCTTTGCTCACTGACATTACTACCACCCTACTCAGCACCAGATCATTTGCATTGCACTCAGACCACAACACAGGAAAAAGAATCTGCCAAAAGGTGACACCTGGAGGCAACTTTAAATTGTGGGTTATAATATAGTTAATGTAATCTATCCAGTTCAAGAGAACTATTAGAATAAAAACACCCTGAAAAATCATTTATCCCACTTCATGTATGCCTGTCTGATGAAAAAATATGATCAAACTGAACCAGAAATATTTGGGCCCTAAAGAGAAAACAAAGTAAAAGAAGATAAAAAATCAAAAGCTGAGACATAAAGCAAATCTCTGTGGATTTAACATTAACAGGTTTGAATAAGAAAGCACTGATTGCTGCAGTTATATCGAAATCTCCATTTTGCTTGTACTTTCCTGTTTAATGAAAAACACGCTGACCTTCAGTCTGTGACTCGTTTGACCTAAAGATACAAGGACTTCCTCTGGATTTGTTTACGTGATACGTTTACTTGGAAGTGGCATGAGCGTGTCAGTTCTGGGTTTCATCTTTGTGATCAAAGCTGTTAGACATTTAGAAATGTAATTATACATGAACAAAATCTTAAACTTTTTAATTTTGTTTTTCGCAGAGTAAAAAGTTTGAAAAGACATCCACCCAGGTGAAGACACAGAAAAGATGGGAGAACAAGAAGATGAAAGTGGTGCTTATTGCAATTGCGGTGGTAGCAGGAATCATCATTCTGAGTCTTATAATCGTTGCTATTGTTCAAAGCACCAAAGGAAGTGACTAAAGGTAAAGCACCTGGGAAGAGGAGAGGAACTGTAACTGTGGAACTCCAGCATCTTGTCTGAACTGTTCTCTATGACATATTTATGGAGGATAATTCCTGTTCTTCACTCTACTGCACGCCTTAAGTTGATATGGTACCGTGGGTTGCTCAGCTGCTTTTTCTCTCTCCTTCTTTAAAAGGTGATGTTTTCAAAACACCGAACAGCCCACACCGAGAGATTATAGGTGAATTTAAAGTCTTATAAGTTCACTGGATGAATATCAACAGAATGAAACTGGTCCACTGTCCTCCCAGTGAAATCTCACTGCCATGAATATTTATTCAAATGGTATCTACATACAAAGTAGATACCATTTGTGTTTTGCCCCCTTTCTTTTTTTATGGAAAACTGCAAGTATTTTTAATCAAATATCACCAGGCTCCTGCTGCGGTGCCCATTCATCTCTCAGAGATGATCAAGAGATGAAAGAAAACAGAACAGATGCCAAACTTTATAAATATGTATCCCCCTCAGATAGCTCCACGTGGGAAAGGAGAAATAAATGTCTAAATGTGATAAGTTTAGGTGTAAAACTTACTGTCCTCACAATCATTAAAATGTTTTTGTGTTTGTTATTTTTGAGTGGTTTATTTTAGTATCAGGTTGCTCTTCTTTTCTTTGCTCAGATACAATCTCCAGATTTCTTCATGTTGTACTTACAAACAGAATGTAAGGTCTCCACGTGCCATGTCAGTATGTCATGTGACCAGCACATGTGGATGGAGAACAGATTCACTCCTTGATCGTCTCATGTTTGGAGTCGTATTGTTAATAATTTGAAATTCTGAGCTTGGAGCCCTCAATAACGGGAAAGACAGTTTCTGTTTATCTGTAGTCAGAACGAAGAGTATTAGAGGAAGCAGTGACCCCTGGTAACTGATGTTTTCATTTTAGAGAAACATGCTAGGTAGAGGCCAAAAACCTCTGTGGAACCATAATATTTATATGTGTGGAACTTTCCAAATAATCAGGTGACTTGGTTTGTTAACATAAGAACTATGTTCACTGTTATTACTAACTGTCAGTCTGTAACCAAATAATAGAAACCCCATGAAGATATTAACATTATCTTACACACACACATATTGTAACTGGACATTTAATAAAAGAGTGGATTACTCTTACAGTTCACTAATGTGTAGGCATGTGTCACCTTCACTCTAGCAGGAAATTACAAAGACACGCTGTGCAGCGAGGCCAGTGATATTGCGAGGTGAAAGGTGATTGTTTTAGAGCTTTAATATGTTTACACGATTCACTGTGGCTGCACTACTGCGCTTGGAGTTTATGCTGTTAGAATCTGTGTTACCTGCATTATTATGGTTAATGATTGTGTAACAGTCTGCATGTCAAAGTTACCAATTCTGTGTTCTTTTGTTAGCTCATTAGACCAAAATCATTTCTGGATAACCGTGAGAGCTGACTGACAACAGTTTCCCTGGGAATAAAATATGTTATCAACACAATGTGCTTGATAGCAAACTGGGTCAGGAATCTCTGTATATTTGCCTCTGAACTCCTCCTACATGATAAGGAACTGAGCAACCAGAATTGGCACGTAGCTTCTTGCTCACCAGAAGATTCTAATCTATATCAGATATTATGATCTTGTAATGTTGCCTAGCAACCACTTACAACATCTGAAGCTTTTTCTTTTGTATCTGCAGCTCTTTATAAATGCATGTTCATGGCAACATCTAATTTATAACAATAATCTTATAATCTTACAGTGATAACATGATAACTGTCATTTTATTTATCAGTGATGCTTAGCATGTTACCTAGCAACCACCTAACAACAGACTGAGACCACAGATCAAGCAATACTACAGCATGGTCATTACTTGAGAGATAAATATAAGGGTCTGTTTTTAAGTTTGGATCATGAAAATAAATAAAAAATATGGATTTTTGAATGAGCAGAATAGATTCACTTTTATTTATATATTAACAGTATTAATCATTGAATTTTGCACACTTATTAACACAATATATGCCTATCCTGGATTCTCATTTTACTACACTTAAAAAAAAGCAAACAGATTACAGTTTTCAGTATCAGCATACCCACATTTACATATGGCAGTGACATATGTGCCCATATACATGTTTCCTTACACTTTGTCTTCATAGCATAAGCCTTTATCTTTAGGCTTTGTGAAACGTTATGAACAGACTTTCAGTAAGTGGACTTGAATTTTTCTTCAGTTTGAGACTCCATTGTGTAAAGAAATAATTAAATATAAACAACAACAACAAAAAAGAAATAATTAAATAACACTAAAATGACAAATGGTAAAAAATACATAAATAAATAAATTATACAAGTCAAACACCAAAAGTTAGATACACACAACAGGAAGAATAGCAATAACGGCCTTGTATAAATTAATTAGAGGACACATAAAATCATGTGAGCAAAAGTTAAAGCTAAAAAATGAACAGCTTTTATAATCTGACATAATCTTTGTGAAATTTACCAAATGCAAATGTTAAACAATTTTCTAATCCCCCCTGTCGCGGGATTTTGTAAATAAAGTCTGAAACACTGAAAAAGCTGTGTTCAAGCTATTTATTACTGCGCGCAGGAGAGCCAGCACACACATCAAACATTACAGTTCACAGTCATGCCAGCTTTGCCTACACACAACTCTTCTTCTCCTTCTGAGCAAAAGAGTTAGCAGATAACATAGCGAAACATCGTTAAGCAAAGCTAAGCAGTTTTCACAAAGTCACGCTGACACATACACATACATTCATCTGAGCATACAAAAATGTTTTACAAAATCATACAGTGAAGTTCTAACCGCCTAAATCTACATGTGAGGTTAAACTAGAATTTTTCTGCAACACTCCAAGACACAGGAGAGAACAAAACTGTGAGGGGACATGACGATGACAATGATTTGCAATGGATAAAGCTTCTGCAGCAACACACATCATTGTTATTGCTGCTCTTTCAAGACTTTGTTGCTGTTATTACTGCTCTTTCTTAGGTTGGGAAAAAGATTTGAACCCAACACCATTTACTTACTCACACCACAGGTTAAAAAGAAAATAAATGTGGTTTACACACTGTTCAATCGCAGACACAAATTTCCTTCGCGATTGCGTCAGGAGAACTACGCCAGGAGAACTACGCCAAATCAGTCAAGGAGCTATCCGCTGTGGCGACAAGGGAACAGCTGAAAGTGGCATCTTTTTTTAATTAATTAATTAATTTTTAAATAAAGAGGGGTTTCATAGCTGCAAGAGTAATAACCTGAGCTCATGACGAGGGCAGGGCGTACAGAAGTTTATCTTATATGGAACTGTGTGTTTGATATTATAAAGAAAGCAGGACTGAGTGCGGTTTAAGGTGTGGTGCGTGTGGGTTTATGGGGTTGCATTCATAGTGCCTCGTGCATAAAAGTTTGCAATTACAAAATTAGGTGTTACAGATTAATATTGTGTTTACTTTATGATTTCTCTTGTTACTAGATTGGAACTTGAACTTTCCCAGTTCTCAAGAATGCAGCAGAAGCATACGTAGCCGCCGTGACCCGGAAGTGGCGCTAACAAGTCCTTCCTGCATCAAGACCGGCAAGATGGCGGCGGACACGCAGGTTTGTGTGGCAGGATTTTATTAACTACTTTTACTATAGCTTTCAGGTGAGGCAGAAACAAAAATGGTGGTGTCTTGGGGGTCCATTTATTTGAACATCTCGACGGGTTTCGGTGTTCGCCACGAGACTCGAGCGGCCCTCTACAGCAGCTAACTAGCAAGCCGTTAGCTTTGTGCTACGTCGCATCAAGTGTGACTGGATGAGGCTGAGCTGTTGCAGCTGACGAGAGCAGAGGAGCGAGTCGGTACTCAGCAGAGGACCGCCTCAAACTTTTGTTTTCATCGTCTCCGACCATGTTCATAGCCCTCTGACATGAACGTTCACGTATGAGGGACAAACATTTTAGCAGAGCCGAGCTGACAATTAAGTTCAGCAGTCATTTAAGACACCATCCAATAAAAAAGACTCCCAAGTATTCTTATCAAGCCCATTCTCTGATGTGTTACTGAACCCCCCCCTCTGCCTCACATGACCAGAAGCTGCACATTTTTAGCTCTTACACAAGACTGCTGTCATGTTTTCCTTTCTCATTGTGAATGTTGCTTCAGGTTTCAGACACGCTGAAGAAATTTGCTGTGAAAGTGAATACAGCCAGCGTGAAGGAGCGTAAGGAGATATTCGGAGATCTGAAACGGTGTATAAAGGGCAAAGGTGAGAGCTTATGTCTTTTTTTTAATCTCTCCACTGTTCGGTCTTCAGTAAACAATAACAAGCTGTGAAATGCTTTTGTTTTAGCGTTACCAGAGCCCGCCATTAAAGGACTATGCAAGCTCTTCTGCCTCACTCCACACAGATATCGGTGGGTTTCTAACATCATCTGTAAGAGTGAAGGTGAATCTTTACACTCAGTTGTTGTCAGGGGTTTCAACCCTTTCTATCCTGTGTGCGCTCTTCAGGGATGCTGCATCACGCAGAGAGCTGCTCTCTGTTATTGGCCAGCTGGCTGAAAGTCAGCCTGACATCCTGGTAACCAGCCTGCTCCACTGCCTGCTCAACAGTGGAGTCATCAGCAAAACTGGAGAGCCCAGGTAATGATCTAGTTGGCTTTAAACATTGCAGATGTTCACTGGTAATAAATTCCTGCTTTTACAAACTTACAGAAGAGAAGAGTCATAAACATCTTTAATCTTTCTGTGTTTGCCTGGCGCAGTAAACACAATTTATATAACTTAGTGTAGCGGCTTTAATTAAAATAATGTGGGTGCATTGCTTTATGGCATAGTAAATAGTGTTCATTCGATTTCTCGTTGCACACACTACTCCACAATCCTCTTGACATGGCAAGAGGGTTTGAGTGTTTTCTAAGTGTATGAAAAGTAAAAACTGAATATTTAGATTCTTTGCTTGGGTGAAGCCATTGACAGCATCGACGCCCTAAAGTTGCCTTGGATCATAAAGCTTGGATTTTTTTTTTCTAAACCTTTGAGAAGGGCATCAGCACACAGCAGGACAGCAGTCCAGAGCTTTTTGAAGACACTGCTTTCTTTTCATATTCTTGAGTTTCTGAAATGTGAGATCTGGAGCAGTCTGGAAGAAAAGTTTTCACTGTATTTTTCTGCATCCATCCTTCCATCTGTGTGATCCTGTCACAGAACAACAGTCCTGCAGCATGTTGCTGCCATGACCATGTTTGACTGTAGGTATTCTGTAACGTCTTTTCCATCTGGGAATTACTGCCGCCTCACAGCAAGAAGGTAGTGGGTTCCAGTGTGCTTACTGGGGGTCCTGAACTAACGACTTCTCCACCTCTTGCCCTACGACAATTGGGATAGCCTCCTTCAACATTACCATAAAAACTTACGGGGTGGAGTGCTGTTATTTTTTTTGTTTTTTGTTTTCCAAGGTTCTCACATCTCCTTTCAAATTTGGAAAACTTGAAGTGTTCTTCCATTTTTCTGGATGCACTGTGGAAAAATGTCATTTTTCTGTTTACATATTGTTCTGTTTGATTCCTTTGTTGTATTTGCAGTAAAGCCACAGGCTCCGCCGCCTTCATTGACCTATCTTGGACCTGCCTTTTAGTGTCCAGTGTGTTCTCTGCCCCAGAGAAAAGAGAAGGACCGACCTGGAAGAAAATGGTCAGTGAAAAGGCTTTTTCTTTTTTTTTTTTTTCTTTTCTTTTTGTGACAAATAGCATTATTTAAACATTTTATCAACAGGATTTGCCCGCATGAGACCAGGGCCATATTCCAGGAAGCATGGTCAACAAACTGAGTTTAAAAATAAAGTCTGACATCAGCAGCTCTTAGTTTCTCTTTCTGAAACAGCTGATCAGAGCAAGTTCAATTTTAAGACCGTTCCCCTGAGTTAAGTGCATAATTAAGTAAAGAAAGCTTCATCAATGGAGCTCCAATACCACAATTCACCATGGTAACATATAAATATAAAAGTTGAGGGTAGAGCAGAGGAAGAGCAGAGGAACACATCAGTGTGGACCGATATCTGTCTTCAAAAATTGGAGGAGGAAAAGAGTTTTAATCAGCTTGCACCATGATGGCCTCTGACATCATCACAGACTGTATAAAAGTTTGATATAAAATTTATGTCTGTGGCCGTCATTTACCCAACTTGAACTTTTTATGAGGTCAAGATGGAGTCCTAGTTTGACATTTAATATTTATATTCTAATTATTGTGCTCTTACCTGACAGGAGCAAATTTAGATGACAGAATCTGTTTTATTAGTAAAAGCAAACGTTCTGATCCGGACTGAATCCATTTAGCATTCGTCTTGGACACGGTTTGCTGATCTGTTACAGTCTTTTACCTGTCCTGGTTCTGGGTCGACTCACTGGGAGTGATTTAGGTGCTCTTCACTTGAAAATATGTTCAAGTTGAGACTCTAAATTTCAGGCTCTTTGAAGCCATTTAATGGCTGAATCTCAATCTGTGAACAAATTTCAACATTTTGAGATTTTTAAACCTCAGACTGTCTGCAGCTGCATTTAAAACGTCCGTTTAAAATACATTTTGTTCAGTTTGTAGAGTCTTAATATCATTTAATTTAATTTCAGCCTCATCTTCATTGAAATAATCACATGTCCAAGATCCACCTGTAACGGACATCTTTCCACCAGAGTGATGACAACACAACAAATGACTGTTTAAAGCTTCATATACAGAGATGTTTTATTTAAACTGTGAATGCTGCAATAAGATACAATAATTGTTTGCAGTGCAGGGACAGCTGACAGGAATAGCTGTGTTATTGTCCGCAGAGTCAGAAACATGGAAACTGAAATTTTATTCTGAGCTGATGATAAATCTGTGCTGTAGTCGCTGTCTCCATCCTTTTAGAAAGCACTCGTTTTAATACAAAAATCAAGCAAACTTACATCTACCTGTGACTTCAGTGTTTGTAAAAACATGAAGGTCTGCAGGTGAATCCACTCCAATGTGCGCTTTTAAACTTTATGAATGAGGAATTGAATCTGAGTGTCAGTCAGCTGGTTCAGGTGCACCAGGAGGGGAGGAAGAAAACCTGAATGCGAGTCCGTTAGCTCTCTTTCTAGAACAGAAAACCAAATCTCAAGGTTAACAAACTCAGAGTTGTTCACTAAACCTGCTTCCTGTAATAGAGCACAGGTTTTACTTGGAGGTTGGTCTCACCCCTGGATGTTTTGGCTTCTCTTTCAGGTGGAGGTTCAGAGTCTTCTTGTGGCTGAGGTTGTGGGTGGAGCCAAGGCCACCGCTAAGAAGTCAAGCCTCAAGAATCTCAGTCACTTGTGGAAAGGAGTGAGTTAGAACACATTCTTGGATCTGACCTGCTTTTTTTCACATCTCACTTTCATTCACTTCACCTAAAGGTGCAGTATATTAAATTCACAAGCACCAGATCATGTCAGCTGTCACAGAGAGCACTTAATAAACAGTTTGTTATGGCTTTAATTATGCATGCGAAGCTGATTTCATTAGCTCAGCATACACAAACGGAAATTGTCCTTTGCTTACGTGGGTTCATTTCAACATAACTTAGCGTGCGTGTGCACACACGGTGAGGCTACAGTGAAGGTGATAAATTGTAGTTAAAAACCCAAAAGTTTACAAACACATAAAAATGGCCAATTTGAATATCATATTCCAGATGATTGTGTACTGCTGAAGTGTTTTCATATGATGTAGCTGCATGTATTTAACACTGTTATAGAAAGCTGGGTATTTCTCACTCTGTATTCAAAATGATATGTAAACTATCTCACTATTTGATTTAATGGCAAATTTCAAAAAAGTAACTGTAGTTCAATAATCGAGATGGACCAACTGTGAAATTCTGGGCTGATACAGATGTTTAAAACAACAGTTTTGCTAACAGTAAAGCTGATACTCAGTTTTCGTTTTCTGTTATTTCCAAGTTTTTTCCACTGAAACAAAGACAGTGTGTTTATAAAAATCAGTCACTACTTTTTCTTTTAGGTTTTTTTTCCCTCCATGTTTTAATATTTAGTTACCACTGAACATGACATTGATATAAATATGGTGTAGAACAGGCTCCAGAAACTTTAACTGCATTTAGCTTTAGGTTTAGCCATCTACCCATTTGATGATTCACACAGGTTTTCTAACAGTCGTTTCTCTTTACCAGAACCCGGGGATGGTCAATCAGTACATCAGCACCCTGTTGACTCTGGAGCAGAGCCCCACGACTCTGGCTTTGCTGGGGGTGTGTTTTGACTTCTGCTCTGCTCAAAAGGACAACGCTACTATAGAGAAACACAAGGTGAGTTTTTATTCATTTTCCATTTTTAGCAGTTCTTTCTGATATCTCTTTGTACCCTGATGTTCTTTGTGTGCTTCTTTCAGAGCGCGCTGCTGGACCTGTACGTGAAATCTGTCCTCATGAGCAAGACGAAACCACAGCAGCACATTCTGGACAAAAGCGCTTCATTACTGCGTCACGTGTCTCACCCTGAGTTTAAGGAGACGCTGCTCCCTACCCTGCAGAAGACGATGCTCCGCAGCCCGGAGAACGCCATGCAGAGTGAGCTGCCTTTAGCTTTTGGTCATAGTGTTTAATCCTCACCTGTCTGAGGCTCATGCAGCAAATGGGGAAAAACAAACAAACTCTTTGATGTCATTGCAGCCGTTTCCTGTCTGCTGTCTGCTGTAACGCTCGACCTCAGTCAGTATGCCATGGATATCGGAAAGGCACTCGCAAGTAAGGCTTCAGCTGGTGCTCTTTATTTCTTGAGCAACATGATTTTAAACCACACACTCAGCCTGTGTGATGCTATGCTTGAGGTATCGTTGTGCTTTGTGTTGCAGGTCAGCTGAAAGCTAATAATGCCCAGCTGATGGAGGGAGCAGTCCAGGCCGTGCAGAACTTGGCCCAGCAGTGCAGCGACCCCACAGCTGTGCAGGATGTCGTCACACATCTCTTCAAAATCCTCGGAGGTGAACTAACTATTTCCCAAATAATGAAGATTTTTATGTTTGGGTTTGTTGAGCTGAAGCAGCATTGTTGTGGTTGCAGGTTCTGAAGGAAAGCTCACAGTTGTTGCCCAAAAGATGAGCGTGTTGTCAGGTATGCAGGCTTTCAAACACTGTATTTATGAGCTTGGCTGTTTAACATGAGAAAAGAAAGGCAAGCATTTGCTCTAAATGTTGTAGGGATTGCCAGCTGCAGCCATCATACCGTGTCAGGAGCCTCCAACCAGACTCTGAGCTCTGCGGTCACTGTGATGTTCATCCCCTATTTACAGCAGGAAGGTAACGCTCATCTTCCTCACCTTCCTCTCTTGGTCCTGTGTCTCTGTGAGCTCAAAATCCAGGGTTACTCTAAACTTGTTGCACATTAATTCTGACTTCTCCTTCTTTTGTTTAGTCCACGAGGGCACCTTGGTGCACGCAGTGTCTGTGCTCTCCCAGTGGAGCAACCGCCTCACGGTGGAAGTTCCCGTCGCTCTGCTGGATTGGTTCAAGAAGGCGTTCACCCTGAAGACCTCCACCTCTCTGGTTCGGCATGCCTACCTTCAAGCCATGCTGGGGGCCTTCAAAGGTCAGTGAGACGCAAGGACACATTATGCTGCATCACACGTGTGCAGCTGGCTTAAAGGAAGTCAAACCTTATTTGTCTGTTGTCCAGGTGACACTCTGGCCCAAGCCTCAGACCTCATACCGTTGCTGCTCCAGACAATTGAGAAAGCTGCAGCACAGAACTCCCAGCATGCCCTGCTCGCGGAAGGCGTGGCGGCGTCTGTTCTCTTGAGTCGATTGGCTCTGCTGGAGACACAAACAGGTGAGGCTTTTGTTCCAGCTGTGGCTTTTTGTCACTTATAGAGCCTCTAAGAGAATATGAAGTGACAGAGGCTGTTTTTGTCCCTGCAGAGACCAAATTCACCAGCTTTTGGAATCTGATCTTGGATGAGAAGAAGCCGTTATTCACTACAGAGAAGTTCCTCTCCCAGGGCAGTGAAGAAAGTAAGAGCATTTTAAAAATGCTGTTATATAGTTTTACATCACTTATGAGTGATTTAAAAATGTCTCATTTCTGTTTTGCACTCTGTCTAGCTCTGCTCACAGTGCTGCAGCTCTGTGAACGGCTGTTTTTAGATCATGCCCACAGACTGAACAGCAGCAAAACACAGTGAGTCTAACTTCAGTGTTCATTCACACCAGAAACACTTAGATATCAAAATACTGTCCTCACACATCGTGTGCCCTTTTTGTTATTTCTAACAAGGTGAAGGTGAACTTAGAGCCTTTCTAATGTCTCTTCTTTATGGCTGATACAGATTGATTGATTGAAAAGATTGAATAAAAGCTTTAAAGGCTTTTGATGATAGCACTTATTGACAACATACCAGTATCTGCTGTCAGTGCCTACATCAGCTGACTGATATCAGCCCAGTTATGTTAACTTTAACCTGTGATGGTACTTTTTTTAGTGGGCAGTGAAATAGTGTTTAAAATGTAGGGCACAACAAGGACCTTACACAACTTGCTTATGCTATTTTACATATTCCCATGGTATTAATACTGTTGGGGCAGTGCTTTTACTGTATGAGCCTAAATGCAAGAAATTGTGTAAAAAGTCTTCACATGCGATGCTTGATCCCTGTAGTTCGTTTTGCTTGTTGTTATTTATTCCCCGTAGGCTAGTAACAAATCTTAATAAGAAAAAAACTGCTTTAAATCTTTTCATCATACCATGTTTTAACATTTAAGCAGTAAAAAAGTGGAAACAACAGAAAAACATCAGTCTGTCATTTAAATACAGGTCTGGAAGGCAATATTGGCCCATGACAGTGTTTGGTTGGTATATAGATACAACCCCAATTCCAAAAGAGTTGTTGAAGTAAACAGGACAAAACCCAAACTTGCTGACTTGCTGAAATTAAAAGTCACCTAGTGTTGTTTTTATGCAAGAAGCACGCAGTCTGCCTTTTATCCCGTTTTGCTTTAATGACATTTGCCCTTTTGTGCGCTCTGTAGGATGTATCATCAGGCCACGGTTGCGGCTCTGTTGTCTCGAAGCTGGCGTGTGAGGAAGAGAGCACAGCAGACAATCAGGAAGCTTCTCTCCTCTTTGGGAGGATCTAGTCTTGCTCATGGCCTTCTTGGGGAACTGCGGGTGGTCATCAACAAACACAAAGTACAGAATCACTTATCATTTCCAGCCGCTGCAGTGCTGGTTGCTAACTCTTTCTATTCACTTTATTTTTATCTTACTGACACTACTGTAAACTTTCAGGTTTTACCGCAGGACAGCGTGGTGTCAGAGTCCGGAGAGCTGACTGAGCTAGGTCGCAGCTATGTGCCCCCTCGCGTCCTGTTGGACGCACTGTGTGTTGTTTGCTCCTCTGCCAGCCAGTGGGGCGATCCTGCTGAAGCAGAGAGTTTGGCTATGGAGACCCTGATAGTTTCTCATCATCCATCTATAGGTACATGGTTTTCACTGTTTGATAACCCAGAGTTTTGTTGCTATAGTGCTTTGGTGGTGGTAGCAGCATCTGAAATGTCTCACTCCACGTTTATCTTTTTCAGTGGAAGCTCGCCGTGGCCTCTGGCCTGTTCTCCTCTCCTCCATGAACTTGAAAGCTGAAGAGTTCATAGAAAACAACCTGGAGGCTATTCTCCCACAGCTGCTCAAAGTCAATGCCGACAACCAGGTTTGATAATCGCACAGCTTCATTTCTTGTATTCCACATTTGTTTATACAGATTCATGTAGAAAATGGTGAAAAAACAGAATGAAACAGCTTAATGTAGCATCTAGATCCAGGAAAGGAGACGTGTTCAGATGATGATAACAAACATGCACCTCTTTACATTTGCTCTCCAGCTAAAAAGCAGCATTTCTTTTTTTATTTCATCTTAAATTAAAGTTTTTCTTACTGTTCACTAAACTCGTACACTTGCAGACTTTCTGTTTGTATCTTAAGTGATGAATAAGGTCTTTGAATATTTAGTGATTTTATTTATGTATTTATTTTTATTTTCTTCCTTTCTCCTCAGGCGGTCAGAAATGCAGTGGGCTCCCTTTCACGCCTCTCCCCAAACAAGCTGTTGCCGCGGGTGATCAGTCACATCACTGAAGGGCTTTCCAAACCGGCACTGCTTCAGGTCACCAGGGAGGAGTACGCCATCATGTTGACACCCGAGGGAGAACTGTATGACAAGAGTATCATCCAGAGGTAAATGCACAGTTTCACTCACCTGCAGCTGAGCTCAGAGCTCCGTCTGTGGGACATTTATTCACTCCTGTCTCCCCTCTGTTAACCTGCTGCAGTGCCCAGAAGGAAAACACTAAGAAAGTAAACATGAAGCGAGAGAACAAGGCGTACTCATACAAGGAACAGATCATTGAACTGGAGTTACAGGAGGTAGATTAATTATCGTTTTTTATTTTTTAAGGACCTTAATGTTTGAAACTATTTGAATGTGTTAATTTCCTTTTTGATGTGACAGGAGCTCAAGAAGAAGAAAGGTATCAAAGAGGAGATCCAGCTAACTACCAAACAGAAGGAAATGATGCAAATCCAGCTGGAAAAAGAGTCTGCTACTCGCAAAAGACTCCAAGAGGTAAGGAGCTCTAAAGTCTGTCCACTAAATCAGGTCATTAAAACAGAGTGCCCCCAGTGTGACATTTTAAAATTCCCTGTTTGCTGTTTGCAGCTGGATGGAGAGCTGCAGAGTGTGGTGGGTCTCCTGGAAGCCACTCTGATAGAGAGACCTGCTCAGATCACCAGGGAGCTCCCTGCTGTCCTCCAGGTCCTAATGCCCCTGCTGCATTCCCCCCTGGCTGCTCCAAGCATCCAGCAGGTCTTCTTGGATATTGGAGTGTGCCTCATGCCCAAGAGCCTTCAACATCTGGGTACAAAGTCTGTCTTGGTGTAGTTTTAAAACACTGTTTCTGGCATCTCAGTTTAAAATCACTTTTGTTTTTCTTTCCCCCATCCAGCTGTCCTTGTGGGTCATGTGACTTTACGGTTACTGAAGCCTGAGTGTGATCTGGATAAGGCCTGGGAACAAGAGGACCTGGCTACAGCTGCTCACCGCACCGTGATGCTGCTGCACAACCACACCGTCCCACAGAGAGAGGGCAAGACTGCCGGTGAGTACATGTGGTTCACAAAATGAAATGAATGTGAGTCAATAAATCTGAAAGGCTTGAACCAACACCACACTGATGATTAAAAACATTCAAAGATGAGAATAAAATCTAAAGAACACAAACTAAAGCGCTGCTCACTGTGACCACAGTATAACTCCTTAATGTGATGAATATTAAACTGGTTTCAGTTTCATATTTTTTCCCCCAAAATATGAAAATAATTCAGATGAAAACTCAAATAAAGGAGACAAGTTTATAATAGACATTTCCCTGTGCAGAAAATACAGACCTAAAATCTGAAAAGTATGTAAAATATGGTCATACCTTATGGGTCTGAAAACCTGAATTCTTTCAAACGTCCAGCAGAGGGCGCCTGCACTAGTTTAAAAACAAAAAAGTCCCAGTCTTTAAAAGTCTAAGATGAGCTGATCTCTGTAAATACTGATGAGTTTGTGCCGTTTAACGGTAATTTTGATCCTTCTTGAAAACAGTGATGTTCATTTAGGTTTGGTCAGTACTCTTGACTATCAACAGACATCAATGACCCAAAAAATATATTCAGGCCTTGTAGTGAACAAGGCTATCAAGTATAAACTAGAAAAATTTGCATTTCCTGCAAAAACTTAAAATTCTGCTGAAAACAGGTGAAGAAGCAGAAATTTTTTGCTGAAAAGTGGTGAAAAGCAATAAATTCTACTGAAAAGGGGTAGAGAAGCTGAAATTTGTACTGAAAAGAAATTTTGCCATGAGCAGAATTCGAATCCAGCCCTCCTGTTCTGAAGGTGGCTAGTCATCTCACTGAGCCAAACTCATTCTCTCAAGAAAAGAGATGGAGAAACTTACAATTCTGCTGAAATGAGCAGAAGCTGCTGAGAATTATGTTGATAAGAGGTGAAATGGTTGAAAATTTTGCAGAAAAGAGGTAAATCAGCAGAATTTCTGCTGAAAATAGGAAAAGAAGCAGAAAATTTGCTGATTGACCTCTCAATCAGCAGAATTTCTGCTGAAAAGTGGTAAAGAAGCAGGACGTTGCACTGAAAAGAGGTGCATCAGCAGAATTTCTACTGAAAAGAGGCTTTTGCTGAAAACATCTGAATATAAAATAAAATATTGTTGCCATAAGCAGGATTTGAACCCCGGCCTCCCGCTCTGAGAACGGCTGCTCATCTCACTGAGCTAAAACACAGCTCAACCGGGCAAGGAAAACTAGTGACCCCACTGATAATGTGGCAGAAATGGGCAAAAAATATTGCATAAAAAATTCATAATCTCAAAAAGTATAGAAGTTATGAGCACCAAAAGTCATAGCAATAATTATCAGCGGCAAAAAACGTACGGAAGCAACTAGAATAATAAAGAATAAAGAGAAACAGGAACTCAATAGTGGATGCCTTTGAGGGCACATAATTACCCTAATAGCATACATGTGTAAATAATTTAAAATTATAAGGTACTAAAAATAATTATCCGGGCACATAAAGAAGTCACATGAGATTCTGAGGAACATAAAAATGATAGAAAACAAACTGTTAAAAAAACCCAGAATTGAGCGTTACTTTGGCGTGTGTGTTGGGCGGCATCAAGCAAGCGTCGTTCAGGAGAGGGATGACCTTCTCTTCCTTTCCTTTCAATATGTATTTTTTATTTTTTCCTCAGATGCGGCGCCTCTATCTGCTCCTGCCTTTTCCTTCTGCTTCCCTCTCCTCAACGCTACGCTCAGGGAGTCTTCAGACAGCACCGAGGAGACGGAGAACACCATGATGAGAGCACTGCAGGTCATCAATGAACACTCTCAGCTTCGGGCTGACACCGACAATGATGACGTTGCCATAGATGAGGTACAGACGAATGGCTTTATTCCATTTTCTGTGTGGTGGCTGTTATCTGCACAGAGCGAGGTCTAAACAAGTTGGGAGTCTGTGTGAAGTGTAAATAAAAAGAGAATGCAATCATATGCAGAAACTCATATTTTATTCATATAGTGCACATAAAAACATATCAAACATTTAAGAGGAGAAAATATTCAACTTCAAGGAAGATTTTGGCTCATTTTGGTATTTAATGGAAGCAACTCGTGTCGTGAAAGTTGGCACAGGGTAGAGTTCCCTGTTCTTTTAACAACAGTCTGTAAACATCTGGGGAAACCAGGTGCTGGACGTTTGGGAGATGAATGTTGTCTCACTCTCGCCTCGTAAAGGATTCTAGCTACTTAACAGTCGCCATACTTTGTGGTGTTTCGTGTTACATGACGCACTGAAATGTTTTCAGTTGGTCAAAGGTCTGAACTGCACGCAGGTCTGTGAACTCTTCTACTATGAAGTCATGCTGTTGTAATAGATGCAGGATGAGATTTAGCAGCGTCTTGTTGACCTTTCCTGAAATGCATCCTGTCTGCATGGGAGCACACGATATGCCTTTCAGCATTGTGCCTGGTTCCAGATGTACAGTCTGACATTTCTATAAACACCAATGCACGACTATACAATCAGGATGTTGGCTTCAAGGCTGATGGCTAGCCGGATGATCCCTCTCTTCTTTAATAGTAAATGGTAAATGGCCTGTATTTGTATAGCGCTTTTACTAGTCCCGCCTAGGGACCCCAAAGCGCTTTACACGTCCAGTCATCCACCCATTCACTCTCACATTCACACACTGGTGGAGGCAAGCTACAGTTGTAGCCACAGCTGCCCTGGGGCAGACTGACAGAAGCGAGGCTGCCATATCGCGCCATCGGCCCTTCTGGCCAACACCAGTAGGCGGTAGGTGAAGCGTCTTGCCCAAGGACACAACGACTGAGACTGTCCGAGCCGGGGGCTCGAACCAGCAACCTTCCGATTACAAGGCGAACTCCCAACTCTTGAGCCACGATCGCTCCTTAATCCAGAGGACGCAGCTTCACTGTTTTCCAAAGAAAATTTCCGATTTAATTCATCTGACCACAGAACAGTTTTCCACTTTACCTCGGTCCATGTTAAACAAGTTTATGCCCAGAGAAAGATGGCAGCATTTCTAGATCAGGTTCACATAGAGCTTCTTTACATGATCGAGCTTTAACCTGCTTTTGTGAACGGCACAGTGACCTGTGTTCATAGAGAACAGTTTCTGAAGTGTTCCTGAGTCACAACAGAATCGTGTCTGCTTTTTAATTCAGTGCAGCCCGAGGGCCCAGAGATCATGTGGTATCCAGTATTGATTTTTCCACCTTGTTCCCGTTTCAAGTTAACCTGATTAGCTGTCAAAAGTTCTTCTAGCCCAGTTTTTTAGCACCACAGTCTTTTTAATTTTTTTTTTATGAATTTTGTTTGTTTTTTTCCTGTCCCAACATTTTTGGTCATGTGTTGCCACCATCAATTTCAGAGTAAGCTGAAATGTATTTTGAGAAATGGTAAAATGTTTCAGTTTAAGATGTTTTCTATGTTCTATAGAAACCACAATCAATCTAAGTTTATGAGATTTGTAAATCTTTGGGTTCCTTTTTTTTAAAATTACGCTTTACATAGCATCCCCCTTTTTTCTTGGCCTGGATCTGTTTATTTTATTTTAGTGTGAAATTTGTTATATGCAAATATTTGTCTTAACATACAGTGCTGTGCAAAAGTCTTGAACCACCCTCATTTCTTTAAATATAACATCGTTTCTAAAGTTTCTAATCATTTGTTTACTCTGTGTAAACACAACACAGGTTTATTCTTTGAGTTAGGGCCTTTGTTGTTTGCATGATTCATATATCAATGTTAAGTAACTTAACAACATATTTACCCTTGACCTTCCTTTAAAAATGCTCAGCTACAAGCGCTGGACTGAAAGTGAAAAAACAGCCAGTGTCCAAAGAAAGGCCTTCAGAAAGTCTGGAGAATTATTGCCCAAGAGCACTTTGTTTGGCTCTTAGCAGTGTAAATAAAATGAAGAGTGGCTCTAGACTTGCACGATATAGAGTACATTTCCAAACACTGCATAGTATCATTTCTTTGTTGTTTTCTTGTCATAGAACGGCCCAGAGCTGCTTCCACGTGTCAGCATGTTGTTGCTACTGACCAGAGTCATTTCCACCGCAGCACCGAGGCTCCAGGTAAATGCCAGAGTGTAGAGTTTGTGTATCCAAACATTTGGACCCTTTCTAATGCTTCAGTGGGACATCAAGTCATTTTGAATGTCACCTTTTAGGTCTTGTTTTACTCTGCTCCAGAATTATTGCGTAGCTCCACAGTGTGACACTTTGCACACTTTGTGTTTCAGGTGTTGGCGTCTCAGTGCCTGACGGCTCTGTGTGCCAGTGCTGGAGGAGAAGAGGGCTGCACTGTAGCAGAGCAGCCAGAGATCGATGTCTTACTCAACGCCCTGCTTTCACCCTGCTTCTCAGTCCGTGACGCCGCCCTCAGGGTGAGCCTGGGATCACTTCATTTTGATATTTGCTGAAGTGTCTCTGTGTCTCTCTGTCTTGCATTTCACTGGCCGTGTTTCCATTACAGAACAGTTCAGAGTCTTTGTCCCTGACTGCCACAGATTTCTCTGAATTAACTTGGTCTTTTAATAAATTAATGAAGTTAATTTAATTGTTCAGCTGTATTCCTGAAAGCCTCGGCCTCTCTGGGTTGCTCTTTTTATACACACTCATGTAATTAACCTGGTTTTAAGAGATTCCACCAGATGTTTTTCAGTCTTTCAGTGCCTCTTTTTTAACTTTTTTGAAGCATTTTAGCAAATTAAAATGTGAAACAAACATACGTTTTTCAAGAAAATCAACATTTTAAGTTTCAACATTTGATTAACTGTTCGTCCTGTTTGTTTTCAGGGGCTGTTGGAGATGGAGTTTGCCCTGCCTACAGACTGCACAGACGCCAGCGGGATGAGTTTGCTGCGCAGGCTTTGGGTTGCCAGATTCGATGTTGAGGAGGAAGGTCAAGCCTTGGCTGAAAAGTATGTAACACACGTTCCTAACTTCCTGCAAACAGTCACTGACTGAAAATGTTTGACTTTTGTTCTTCAGCCTGTTTGTTCGTTCATGTTTCATTCAGTCCCATGTTGCATGTCTGCAATAACATCGTTTGATAATTTACATTTTAACCATTCTGGTTTTTATATTCGAGTCAAAACATGATGAAAATGTTTGATTTGTGCTGTGGAGAAACAATGTTGTAAATTGGCCAGTTCCCCTGTTTGTTCCTCCTGCTCAGGCTCTGGGAGTCTCTGGGTCTGGAGTTGGTCCCTGAGATCTGCTCACTGCTGATCGGGGACGTCACTCACCACGAGGAAGCCATCCGCTCTGCAGCAGCTGACGCTCTGTCGAGTGCCGTGTCCCAGTACAGAGACCAGTCTGCCACGGTGCTCTGCCAGCTCACTGAGCTCTACCATCAAAAACTTTATGTAAGAACATGTCCCACCCACCGATTTACATTGCTGTAAGAATTTTACCCCCAGTAACAATATAAGTTTGTTTTGATCGGTTCTTTCTTCACTTTTTTTCCTTCTAAAGAGACCACCGCCTGTGCTGGATGCACTGGGCAGAGTCATCTCTGAAGCCCCTCCTGACCAGTGGGAGGCCAGGTAATTAAATCTGGGTCTGATGGAATTTAAGGAAAGAAAAAAATCTCTGAGTGCCACACAGTTCTGTATTACCCAAATGTAAATGACGGGAAAACATCAGGACTCCGACTTCAGAAGTGTTCCTAAAGACTGTGGTTGAATGCAGTGTTGCTCTTGTGCACTGATTATGTTTTTTATTCCCAGGTGTGGCATTGCTCTGGCTCTGAACAAGCTCTCTCAGTACCTGGATGAATCTCAGGTCACCCCTCTCTTCCTTTTCTTCGTTCCCGATGCTCTGAACGATCGCCACACTGATGTGCGCCGCTGCATGTTGGACGCCGCCCTCTCAGCGCTCAACACACACGGCAAGGTAACGCTCAGTTCTATTTTTCCAGACAGCTATCATTTCTGTATTCCTCGGCATCTCATGCGCCTTCCTTATGTGTCAGGATAACGTGAGCTCCCTGCTGCCAGTGTTTGAGGAGTTCTTGAAGAACGCCCCGCAGGATGCCAGCTACGACTCTGTGCGTCAGAGCGTGGTTATTCTCATGGGCTCATTGGCCAAACATTTGGACAAAAACGACCCCAAAGTCAAACCCATTGTGGCCAAGCTTATTACCGCACTCTCTACACCATCACAGCAGGTAAAGGCCTACTTTGGCTCCTTTTCGACCCACTCAACCTGTACTACTCCGATTTTCACAACGTCATCTTGTGTGGTATGCCGTCCTTCACCAGGTCCAGGAGTCTGTTGCCAGCTGTTTGCCTCCTTTGGTCCCCGCCATCAAAGAAGATGCTGCAGGGATTGTTAAAAACCTGCTTCAGCTGCTGCTTGAGAGCGACAAATACGCAGAGAGGAAGGGTGCAGCGTACGGGCTAGCTGGACTGGTCAAAGGACTCGGGATCCTGGCGCTTAAACAGCAGGACATCATGACCACACTTACTGAGGCCATCCAGGATAAGAAAAACTTCAGACGCAGGGAAGGTCAGCAAGAATTCATGAGTCATTGAACTGTCTGGTTTTGATTCATCCTCTTTATACCAGATGCCACCATTATTAGCACAGCTCAGAGTATCCGGTTTATTTTTGGTTTGTTGCAGGGGCGCTGTTTGCCTTTGAGATGCTGTGTAATATGTTGGGAAAACTGTTTGAGCCCTACGTGGTCCATGTGCTGCCACACCTCCTGCTCTGTTTTGGAGACGGGAACCAGTATGTTAGAGAGGTGAGCAGGCAGGTCGTGTTGTTGTCTAAATATTAGTTGTTTGAGGCTTTTCCTCAAGTGGGACATTTTACCACCCCTCTTGCTTGTCCTCCCAGGCTGCAGATGACTGTGCCAAGGCTGTGATGAGGAACCTGAGTGCCCATGGGGTGAAGCTGGTCCTGCCCTCCCTGCTGGTGGCCCTGGAGGAGGAGTCTTGGAGGACAAAAGCAGGTAAAGCGCATCTTCAGTCAAAGGGTGTCACAGCAGGTCTTGAATATAGTGATGTATTTAGAATGGGCTCTAGTTTTGTTTTTTGTTTTTTTAGCACACACACACACACACACACATGTAACTAGAGAACAGTAGTTACACGTGTGGTTTTCAGCTGTTGTAACAGCACTGAAGAGTTCATAAATGGGTAATAATCAGTCTCAGTCAGATGACTACTCCAATCCCGTCGCTCACCCCTCTTGTTCCTGCAGGTTCTGTGGAGTTATTGGGTGCCATGGCTTACTGTGCACCCAAGCAGCTGTCCTCCTGCCTGCCCAGCATTGTGCCCAAGCTGACGGAGGTGCTGACTGACTCCCATGTGAAGGTGCAGAAGGCCGGCCAGCAGGCCCTCCGACAGATTGGCTCAGTCATCCGCAACCCAGAGATCCTAGGTAAGTGATTCAGTGTCTTGAGGCACAGCTGCCAATGCAGAAGGCTTGTTGCTCATAGGCAGTCATAAAATATGGACCCAAAGAAACTGAATATTTCCTTTGTTTTCATTCAGAAGCTACTGTTTCAGGTAGTGTCGATGAAGAGCAAATAAAAGGAAAGCTATACTCTGCTGCAATGAGTTTAATCCTTTTTTAACACAGGAATGCATTCCTAAATTTGAATACACTTTTTAGAGTGGAAATATTGCACTTTCCCTTATTTTGTCATGTATACTTTCCAGCAGTGAATGCTAAGCTTTAACATGCTCAAAGTTTCAAAGGAGGTCAGTGTACAGCTAATCTCCGTGAGCCAAAACTTCAGCCCAAAGCATGAAAAGCTCAGCTTCAGACAGTCCTTTTGAACTCTTTGTGTGATAATAATGAGAACAGATATCCTTAATCTCAGAGCACTGAAGCCCACCCACCTGGTAAAATCTGCAGTTTGCAAGTAGAAAAAAATCATCTGAGGGGCTGCACCAAATACAGTCTAACAATAAAAACAGAATGTAAATAACCAAATAACTCTAAAATATTTAGCCCAAAAAGGTTTGTTTTGTTCTGAGTGACTGGAACAAATCATCTCAACAATGTCGAGTACATCTAGTACAACACCTTATGATATGACGAGTTGCATATTAATTTAATTCAGTTTTATTTATACAGCGCCACATCACAACAACAGTCGCCTCAAGGCGCTTTATTTTGTAAGGTAGACCCTACAATAATACATACTAGGGCTGCACGATTAATCGTTAGAAAATCGCGATCTCGATTCATACTTATGTGCGATCTCATTTCCAAATGACAACGATTTAAAAAAAAAAAAAAAAAGACGACGATTGCACCACATTTTGATCCGGGACGTAATCTGCATGAAAACAAGCGCTCACTCTTCCTGCTCAGCAAATGACAAGGGCGGAGCCTTATACCACGTGATACAGAAGCTGGCTGCTAAAATTGGCAGGAAAAAACAACGGAGAGCACGTCAGGGATGACGAGAAAGTGACTGGAGAAAATCCGTCCCGGTCAACCACCCAAACATCAATAACGGGAACCTTATACAGCGCTTCCCTATACCCGTCGAACTCCTGCAGGCACAAAGAAATTACGGAGGCTATTACTTATCACCTGACCAAAGATATGGCTCCATCAACACTGTGCAAAACGAGGGATTTAGGAAAACAATCAACACCCTAGACAAACGCTACACAGCGCCGTCCTGCAACTATTTTTCTATTGTTGCACTACCTGCTCTATACACGCAGCGTCGAGCAACGGTGGAGACGGAATTTCAAGCAGTACAACATTTTGCGGCAACGACAAAATGTGAGACATTTGTTGTTTTTATGTTTATTTATTGTTTTTATGTTCAGTCTCAACTGTTACGAAGTTGATGTGCAGTTAATAAGCGCAATAAATATTTATACTGGAAAAGAAAATCGTGAGAGAATCGTGATCTCAATTCTAAGCAAAAAAATCGTGATTCTCATTTTATGCAAAATCGTGCAGCCCTAATACATACAGAGAAAAATCCAACAATTATACGACCTTAAGCATGCAGTTATTCACCCCTTACTTAAGAAGCCAGGCTCAGATATTTCAGTAATGTCAAACTTTAGACCCATCTCTAAACTTCTGTTTCTGAGTAAGATCTTGGAAAAAGTTGTTCACACTCAGCTGATGGATTATCTAAACAACTCTCAAATGTTTGAAGTTTTTCAGTCCGGCTTTAAGCCGTTTCATAGCACAGAGACAGCTCTCATAAAGGTTATGAACGATATTCTGGTAGCGACGGACTGTGGTAAACATGTAGTGCTTATACTACTAGATATGACTGCTGCATTTGACACAGTGGATCACGACCTGCTGATCTCTCGATTACAGCTTTATGTGGGCATTTCTGGCTTGGCACTCCTGCGGATAAAATAATACCTCTCAAACAGGAGCTTCTGTGTTAAGTTGGGCTCGTCATCGTCCTCTGTGGCCCCTCTGCCATGGGGTGTGCCACAGGGATCTATTCTTGGGCCATTACTGTTTACATTGTATCTCCTGCCACTGGGTGCGATCTTTCGTAAACACAAAGTTTCATTTCATCTATATGCTGATGACTGCCAGCTTTATTTTCCTTTCAGTCATTCTGATGGCTCCCCAATTAGACTCCTGCTTGATTGACTTAGTGATGTTAAGTCATGGATGGCTCAAAACTTTTTAAATTTTAATGAACGTAAAACGGAAGCAATTCAGTTTGTCCCGAATCGTTCCTCTGATATCCCTGATGTTGACCTTGCTACTCTGACCCTTCACCTGAAGAGCTCAATTACCAATCTTGGGTTAAAAATTGACTCTGCTCTTACCTTTGATGGCCACGTGAGTGGGGTGGTGAAATCGTCATTCTATCAACTCAGGCGTCTGTCGAAGGTTAAACCTTTTCTTTCAAGGCGTGACTTGGAGACTGTAATCCATGCTTTTATAACCTCACGCTTGGATTATTGCAACTCCCTTTTAATAGGGGTTGGACCGGGCACTCTGAGTACAGAATGCTGCGGCACGGTTTTTATCTGGTAAAAGGAAATTTGGGCACATTACTCCAGTTCTGGCCTCCCTGCCCTGCTTCCAATTGAATTTAGGATTCATTTTAAAGTTCTTTTATTGGTTTTTAAATCTTTAAATGGTCTGGCACCTGCATATTTGTCTGATTTGCTGAAGCCCTATGTCCCCACTCGTTCGCTGAGCAGCTGTTGCTCTCAGTCCCCAAATCACGGCTGAAGCTGAGAGGAGACAGAGCGTTCTCTATCGTGGCTCCTAAGCTTTGGAATAATCTTCCTCTTCACATTAGGCAATCGACATCAGTGCTGGTTTTTAAATCCAGATTGAAAACGCATTTTTATTCACTGGCTTTTGACTCAGTGGTTGACTGACTTGCATTTACTTATATTTTATTGTTTTCGCTATGTTTATTATTTTATCGTATTTATTATTCTTATGGTATCTATTATTTTTCTATTGTTCAGCACTTTGGTCAGCCTTGTGTTTTTAAAGTGCTATATAAATAAACGATGATGATGATGATACGACCCCGTATGAGCAAGCACTTTGGCGACAGTGGGAAGGAAAAAATCCATGTAAACAGGAAGAAACCCCCTGCAGAACCAGGATTAGGGAGGGCGACCATCTGTAATCTACTGGTATTATACCAGTGGTAGGTACAGTAATGCTAACAGCTAAGTTTGTTTTTCTCGTCCAGCTATCACCCCCATCCTATTGGATGCTCTCACCGACCCGTCCAGGAAAACCCAGACGTGCCTGCAGACGCTGCTGGACACCAAGTTTGTGCACTTCATCGACGCCCCCTCTCTCGCCCTCATCATGCCCATCGTCCAGAGAGCCTTCCAGGATCGCTCCACTGACACTCGCAAGATGGCTGCTCAGATCATTGGAAACATGTACTCGCTCACCGACCAGAAGGTGCACGGGGATAAACGAAATATCAGAGTATTCAGTAAAACTAGTGTTTTCCAAAGCTTTTTCTTAATGATTTGTTTGCTTTGTTTTGTTTTTGTTTTCTTCTGCTCCTTACAGGATCTGTCACCATACCTACCCAGTGTTATTCCTGGACTGAAGGCCTCCTTGTTGGACCCGGTGCCTGAGGTGTGTTTAGTATTCTTAAATAATCCTGTATGTGTGTAGCTGACGATGAAGCAGCAGTTCACTCCGTGTTTTTTTTTTTTTTTTTTAACTTCATTTTATCTCCTCTCATTTTTTCCTTTCATCTTTTATCATGTTTCCTTCTCTTTCCCCCTTCAGGTTCGTACAGTATCAGCTAAAGCCCTGGGTGCCATGGTTAAGGGGATGGGTGAGTCCTGCTTTGACGACCTGCTGCCGTGGCTCATGGAGACGCTGGCCTCTGAGCAGAGCTCTGTGGACCGCTCAGGAGCTGCACAAGGTGGGTTCTTTACTCTGTCCTCCTGTTTCTGATTTGTGCTCAAAGCCAAGAGCTCAGTGGTTTGTGTGACGGTCTTTTTCAGGTCTGGCTGAGGTCATGGCTGGACTGGGAGTAGAGAAGCTGGACAAGCTAATGCCAGACGTAGTGCAAACTGCCAGCAAGGTGGACATTGCTTCCCACGTCAGAGATGGCTACATCATGATGTTCATCTACCTGCCGCTCACTTTTGGAGATAAATTTACTCCCTATGTTGGTCCCATCATCCCTTGCATTCTCAAGGTACTGGTTACTAAGAGCTACTTACTGCTAAGAGTAAAACATTTTAAAATCACAATGAATAATAATATAAAAATGTTTTTTTTTTTGTATAGCTATTTTCAGTTTTTCACTGTGTATCGTGTTCACGTACATGTTTCACTGCAGCCTCATGCTCTCTCTCGTCCACCAGGCGCTGGCCGATGAGAACGAGTACGTGCGAGACACGGCACTGCGAGCCGGCCAGAGAATCATCAGCATGTACGCTGAGACCGCCATCGCACTGCTGCTTCCCGAGCTGGAACAAGGACTGTTTGATGACCTGTGGAGAATCAGGTCAGATAAATGCACGGTAACATGTTGGCAGTTCAATAAATGTCACTCATAGAGCTACTGACCTGCTGACTCGTGCCCTTGTTGGTTTATAGATTCAGCTCTGTGCAGCTGCTTGGCGACCTGCTGTTCCATATCTCTGGAGTAACCGGAAAGATGACCACAGAGACGGCGTCAGAGGACGACAACTTTGGAACTGCTGCATCCAATAAAGTATGAATGTATATATTTTTTTCTCAGCTGTTCATTTCCTATTAACTGTGATATTAACTGTGATTTTGTTTGCTGATCTTTGACCTTTACCCCTCTCAGGCTATCATTAGTGCTCTGGGAGCTGAGCGTCGTAACCGCGTCCTCTCAGGCCTCTACATGGGCCGTTCAGACACCCAGCTCGTGGTTCGACAAGCTTCTCTCCACGTGTGGAAGATCGTGGTGTCCAACACCCCCAGAACTTTGAGAGAAATCCTCCCAACCCTCTTCACACTCTTGCTGGGCTTCCTGGCTTCTACGTGTCCTGACAAAAGAACAGTAATGCTTGTTTTTCTTTAACTCTTTTTATGATCTCTGGTGTTTCTGTTTGGCTCTTGACGTGAAAGTAGTCATACAGAGCTTTTTGTTAACGTCATTTGTCTGCACGGTTTTAGATCGCTGCTCGGACGCTGGGGGATCTGGTGAGGAAACTTGGAGAGAAGATTCTCCCGGAGATCATTCCCATCCTGGAGGAGGGCCTGCGCTCTGACAAGAGCGATGAGAGGCAAGGAGTCTGCATCGGCCTCAGTGAAATCATGAAGTCCACCAGTAAAGACGCTGTGAGTCACACTGCTGTTGTAACACACATTTTTTCCGCGCGTTTGTAATTATTATAGCTCATGGGATTGAATTGGAACTTTTACAATGATTTTATTTATTAAAAATGGTTCTGAATCAAGCAGTGGGGACTGTTTTAGCTTAAGCTGAAAATTCTAGTAAACTTAAAACCTTAAATCTGATGATGCTTGTGTTGCAGGTGCTTGTTTTCTCTGAGTCACTCGTCCCTACAGTGAGGAAGGCTCTGTGTGACCCTCTGGAGGAGGTCCGAGAGGCTGCGGCCAAAACCTTTGAGCAGCTCCATGCAACCATCGGTCACCAGGCGCTGGATGACATCCTGCCTACCCTGCTCAAACAGCTGGTGAGCGAGTGAGGGGGAAAATGTAATATGAAATCTGTAGGATTTAAGAAGCTTTGCAGTCTAGTCTGTATCTCATACCGAACATGTTTTTGCAGGATGATGAGGAAACGGCTGAGTTTGCTTTGGATGGCCTGAAGCAAGTCATGGCAGTAAAGAGTCGTTCTGTGCTGCCTTACTTGGTTCCAAAGGTAAAGCATCACACGTGATTTCCTTTTAAAGGCCTTTATGTCATTTTTATGTTGTGTGACTATAATCCAGTGTTCTCTGTGCTTCTGCTAGCTGACTGCTCCTCCTGTAAACACCCGAGTACTGGCCTTCCTGTCTGCTGTGGCTGGAGATGCTCTGACACGTCATCTAGGGGTCATCCTCCCTGCCCTGCTCTCTTCCCTCAAAGGAAAACTGGGAACAGAGGACGAAGCACAGGTACAACCAGCAATCTCCAAATATAAAGATAAGATAAGATAACTCTTTATTGTCATTGCACAGTCATACATAGTACAATGAAATTGGAAAACTGTCCTACGTCGGCACTACATATAACACAACACGACACGATATGACACATCACAACGCAACACAAACAACACAACACAGTATATTAACTTAGTAATAAAAAAGAAGAATAAGTGTATTTGTATTGCACACTGTTATTATTGCACATTAATTATTATTGCACCTTGTTATAAATATAAATATTATTATTGTTATTATTGTTTTAAACATTGTTACCTCCCCCCTAAAAAAGTCCAGGGAGGTAGCCAATCAGGTCAGCTATTTATAAAGCTTCCTTACTGATTCTGTTGTGTTTGAGGGTTTTGTTAACGTCCTTTGGTCAGATTTTTCTTATTTGCTTGTTTGTTTTTTAATACGATACCACAGCACTCAAGAGCTGCAGTTCCTCGAAGATAGATATGGAGAACTGCAAGGCTTTTGATCAGGGCTTATTTTATTATTCCTGTATATGTTAACTTTGTAGTATTCTGAGACAATACTCCAGCACTACTGCTGGCGCCCCGTTCTGCTCAGTGGCTTCTTCTATTTTAAATCAACTGGAGAATTAAAATCCTTCTTATCTGCTAAACAGGCCATATGTCCTACTTTGATTTCCTCTTATTGTCATTCAAAATGCAGCTGCAGACGTACCAGAACACCATGTCTCCCCTCTAGGCTCAGATTATTTTTTTCCCCTTTTAAAGCACAGCTTTGACCATCACCAGGTTAAATCAGTTACTATCCAGTCTGCGGTCTCCCTGTCTTTTAAAACCTTCTTAATTTATTTCAAAACATTTTGTACACAAAGGAATTGGCAGTGTAGGGCAGCACGGTGGCATGGTGGTTAGCACTGTTGCTGCACAGCAAGAAGGTCCTGAGTTCAATTCCAACATCAGGCCGGGGTCTTTCTGTGTGGAGTTTGCATGTTCTCCCCGTGTTTGTGTGGGTTCCCTCCGGGTACTCCGGCTTCCTCCCACCGTCCAAAGACATGCAGCTTGTGAGGATAGGTTAATTGGATAATCCAAATTGCCACTAGGTGTGAATGTGCGAGTGAATGTGAGCGCGAATGGTTGTTTGTCCCTGTGTGTTGGCCCTACGACAGACTGGCGACCTGTCCAGGGTGTACCCCGCCTCTCGCCCCATGACAGCTGGGATAGGCTCCAGCGCCCCCCGCGACCCTGAAAAGGAGAAGCGGAAGCGAATGGATGGATGGATGGATGGAATTGGCAGTGATTTAGAAAGAGCTGCAGTTTTGTGGCATAAATATTTACAACGCATTTAAACCCTGAAATACTTTTCAGATCTATGCGAGAAGTGAGCTCCATTAAAATGTCAACGTGTTGCTTCTATTAACTCAGACTTTTTGGTGGTTATTTTACTGTGAACACTGCATATTTTAAACTGCCTTTCTGAATGATATGACTGGATGTTGTTACCTTTGCACCAGGAATTGTGCAGCTGTCAGACGGTGATCCTTTCTGTGGAGGATGAAGTGGGCCAGCGGATCATCATAGAAGACCTGCTGGAGGCCACACGGGGCACCGATCCTGGCCTCAGACAGGCTGCCGTCACCATCCTCAATGCCTACTTTGCTCGCACCCGACTGGACTACAGTGCCCACACACGCACGCTGCTGTCAGGCCTCATCCGCCTTCTTAACGATTCCAACCCAGAGGTTTTGTCTCAGAGTTGGGACACCATCAACTCCATCACCAAGGTGTGTTCCTATAAAAAATTCTTTCCATTTGCATGAGCTTTCATACTCTAGTACAAAATATGGTAGTAAATAAAACAGTGGACCTTTTGATTGTTTTTACATCAAAGGTGAAATGCAAACTCACTGTGGCTTTGATGTGTTCTTTAGAAACTGGATGCAAGCAGCCAGCTGGCTCTAATCGACGATCTGCATCGAGACATTAGATCAGTAGCCGGAGACGTGAAGGGTCAGCACCTTCCTGGTTTCTGTCTGCCCAAGAAGGTAAGAGGGCAGCGCCTGACACAATAAACACTATTGCTACATTATTACAGCATAGTGATGTCATTCTCACAGCAGCTCATTCATCCTATTGAGTTCTTGTTCTGTCAAGTGAGCAGAGCTTTGTGTGGGCACATTTGTGACATGAACTGTGTCCACATAATTAGAAACTCATTAATAGTGATCATTCATGTGGAGGTCTTTCTATTGATTTGCTCAATAAGGGCCACTGCAATGGGCCAAGTGTGTTTTAACCTGACTTACACACTTTCAGTAATAATGTGATGTTGTTTAGTTCTTCAAAAACGCAAAGTACCACATGTCCACTGGATCCAGCTTTCAAAAGGTGTTTATATCATTGTGTATATATATTATCTGTGGATTCTTGACTGTTCAGGGAACAAAAAAGTAATTTCAATATGCCACCAATTAAACATTAATTGGGAAATGTTGGTTTCTTTCAGCTCTGTTCAGTTAATATTTTTATTTTTATCTCGATGCTTACATAGGGTGTGACCTGTATCCTGCCAGTGCTGAGAGAAGGTGTCCTCACTGGCACCCCTGAACAGAAAGAAGAGGCGGCTAAAGCATTAGGAGGGGTCATCAAACTGACGTCTCCCGAGGCTCTGCGGCCGTCTGTAGTCAACATCACTGGACCTCTTATTCGTATCTTAGGAGACCGCTTTGCCTGGACTGTGAAGACTGCTCTATTAGAGACTCTCACCCTGCTGCTGGCAAAGGTCTGGTGGAAGACAAAATGGCCAACCGTTCCTCTCCAAAGCTGGTCAAAGTTTCTGTCAGAAGGCTCTAACCTCTGCACTGCGTTCCTCCTCCAGGTGGGCATAGCCCTGAAGCCCTTCCTGCCTCAGCTCCAGACCACCTTCCTGAAAGCCCTGCAGGATTCAAGCCGTGCTGTAAGACTGAGGGCGGCAGAGGCTCTGGGTCAGCTGGTTTCCATCCACACCAAGGTCGATCCACTCTTCACTGAGCAACTCTCTGCAATTCGCAATGCCGAGGACTCTGGAGTCAGGTTTGTGTGCAGTCTGGTATTGTTCACTACAGAATCAGCAACAATAAACATCCCCAACAGAATTTTCAAAATGTGCGAGCCTGTGATGTTAATATTTTAAATCATTTTATCTCCACAAATAGAGAAGTTGAAATTTATCATCTGATTAAAGATGCTGCTTTGTCTTAATGTTACAAGCACAGACTGGGAGCCATTAGTCTGAAAATGTGTGTATGAAGCATAGCCTGTATATTAAAGAGGGCAGTTCACTCCTTTATTTTGGAACAATCATTTAGACAATAGAATAAGCTAAGAAAGCATTTACGTGCTAACAACTGCAAAACACCAGAACCAAACCTTCAGGGCACAGAGCACAAACTTCAGGATGGACTGAATCACCCAGAAAGTCATTTTATTTGTCACTTAATGTCATCATGAAGACTCCCAAAGGCACCATGAGCACAAAAATATGGAGAAGTCATAAACTGGGCACACCAGCTGCCAGTACAGCTCTTTATATTGGCACACGTGTCATTGAAAGAATGATTTATTTTTTAAATTCTCTCCAGTACAGCTGTTATTAAATGGTTGATTGGTTGTAAATATGTTGGATTGTAACTGATCGAGTCTGGTCATACCCACCGGGATGTCACTTGAAACCTAGTGGAGGCTGCTTGTATTGTCAACATTAACTTCTATAAAGTAGACACAACAGCGTTTGTTTTTTGTAACTTTTTGGCTCTAATAAGGAACATAAAGAGCATTTATTTAATTTATCGGTAGGCTTAAATTAGTGACCAGTATTAGCTATTTGCCACTCTACCGATCTCCGCGCTGATAAAAATTAAATGGTAAAGAAGAGGCTGGAGAAACACTCTTCAGTTGTGTTATGGGTGTTGACATTGCACAGTTTGTCCATCAGAGGGCACTCTGTAGCGTCACTGTTTGCAAGAAATGCGACAACCATCTGATCTGAGCAGTGTCGAGCAGAGCGCAATTAATAAATAAGTACACATATCAGATGTTAGGAAAATCTGCTTAAGAAGCATAAGCAGTAATAATATCAGCCAATAAGTTAGAATTTGGCCTCTGCTGGCTTCAGATTTCTAGTTGCTGCTTGGTTTGGAGTCAGTATTAAAGTCTGAGACATTTCTCCCAAAATATTATTAACTAGAAGCTGAAAGTACAGCTTGACACCAGCTTAAATCTAAAAAGTGTACGATGGAAGGAGAGCCAGAGTACAGAAATGCAAATGTGTTTGGATTTATCTTTAAAAATATAGTTCCTCATTACATCCTTTGTCCACCAGAAAGCACTGACAAATTTACTTCAAATTTTCTATCATATTTCTGGGAAGTTGAGTTTTAGCATATAATTAGCAAAAACTGTAGTTTGTGCTGTGTGTTTCCAAAATACAATATCTGCTTACATGTTTTTACACAAAATAACAAATATTTGCTTTTGTCTTTTAGTTTAATCCTCCTGTTTGTGTTCACAGGGAGACTATGCTCCAGGCCTTAAGGTTTGTCATCCAGGGGGCCGGATCAAAGGTGGACCCAGCCATCCGCAAAAACATCACCACCACATTGCTAGGCATGTTGGGACATGACGAGGTATGACGAGCAGCCCTCAAAGACTTCTTTTGAATGTGTTGCAACCCTTTTTTCCAACCCAGAACCTGCAGTAGCTACTGGATACAACGTAATTAGCAGTGAAGTACGTGTATAAGCAGATTTCAGAGTTATTCACAAGTAGTTTCCTCTGTGATCACGGTAGAAAAACGGAAGTTAGACAAAGAGGATGTGGTTTTCTAAAAAGGTGGTTTTAGTCTTCGTGTCAGTTTGAGAATAAATGACACACAACCTGTCTCTGTCTGGCTGTCTTATTGGTGTGTGTGTCTGTGTGTGCACTTGCAGGATGCAACTCGTATGGCCTCAGCCGGCTGTGTTGGTGAGATGTGTGCCTTCCTGTCAGAGGAGGAGTTGAAGAGTGTGTTACTTCAGCATGTCTTAGGTTGGTATTTGTGTGCACAGTTATTTTACACCTCTCTCAGGATCTCATTGTAAGTGTGTGTAGTATTGCTTTGCCATTGTGACCATCATCAGATGTCCTTTTTCCTGCTCATTGTGAGTTATAGAGTGAAATAATTATAGCGCTAAGAAATATGAAATTTAAAAAATCCTTTTATAAAAACATTTAATGTATGTTTGTCCAGTGTATCTGCATCAAAAAAAGCTTCAGGTTGTTATTGTCTGCTGCTGTGTGCTGCATTATTTTGTGCGTTAGCCGAGGAGTGATGCCACGAGCTCATGAACGGTCTGCCTCTCTTTAGCCGACGTGTCTGGTGTGGACTGGATGGTGCGTCACGGTCGCAGCTTGGCCATGGCCATCGCCGTCAAATCTGCTCCCGGGAAGCTGTGTGGGAACGAGTACTGTGACACTGTGAGAGAGACCATCTTGGCCAATGCCACCGCTGATAGGGTGAGCAGAGTTTACTCATGGATACCCACAGGGAGATTGGAAAACAGTAGAAGTAGTTGCCATTTTGGGAAGTGTGTTGTGATTTTTCTGGTAATGTCTCCTCGGCTGACAGCGAAGTTTGAAATGGAAACATCAAGGTGACACAGTCACTTCTGAAAAACACCAGATCAAAAAATATATTTCAAACCACTGTTAATAAACCAATGCACTCTTTTACTATAAGGATTAAACAACTGAGATGTGACAGGCGGTAATGGAAAAATCCCCGTAATGCCTCGCAGTAAGGTGTCGCCAGTAGAGCTTCAGTGCTCCTCCACTCTGATTCTCCAGGTTTGAACTCTGAAGAGTTGGACCCCTTTCCTCCAAAGTATTTCATGTTTTGATGAAGGTCGAGCCACAGGAATTAAACATAGGTGTTTAATTTGGTTGAATAAAGAAATTACATTCATGTCATTGTCACTGTTCAGCGGCCCCATATAACCATTGTCATGCATGCCTTCAGTATAGAAATACTTTATACTGTTGTATAAAACACTCTGAGTGCTGGAGTAGAAAAGCGCTGTATATGAACCGGTTCATTCACTGTTACCATCCATCATAATACACTGATTCTGTGATACTCTCTACATCCAGATATTAAGTAACATAAGAAGGAAAAAAATATCCCTGCACACTCAAAAAGGAGGAATTGGGTATCTGTTTGCTGCACTGTGGTGGTGTCAGTGTGTGTTTGACTGCTAACTTTTTATAGAAGCTACTTTTGGCTCCCTTAGTCGCAAGGGGTCATTTGATTTGGCAGATTTTGACACTGGGTGTGCCTCCCAGTGCAACCCCAGTGTGTGAAGCACTATGGACCTGCTGTTATTATTACATTATAAAAATGTTCCACTTGAATTAATGAGCTCACTGATTTATTTTCCTGTGCATGACACTATTTTAAACCTATGTGTTTCTTCTTCGTCACCATAGTTTTATTTCCATTAATGAGATGGTTTCTGTGGTTAGTCAGATTAGTGGAGAGCACCTGTTGTTTTAATAACAAATATCAATATTTGGTTGCAGGCTATTGAATAGCGAAGCACCAAAAGTAAGTGAAAGTTAGTCCTTTCATCTGGACACAGCATTTTCAGCGGGAAAAATATTTCATTACATCCAGTTTCAGCTGACTGTAGGTTCCCCAACCTCAACTGTACAGTTATGTAACAATCAGTGCTACTGCACAGCAATGAGCCACACAGTCATCATGACTGATATGCAAATGGCTACAGAGTACTGAGGACTGGCTGCAAACACAGCATTGTAAGGTTGTGAATGATGAAGCATTTCTGTCCACGTAAACGAATTTACTTTTTGGCATCAAAGCGCTATACAAATACAAGCCATTTCCCGGGTGGTCGAGCGAGCGTTAAGATATAGCACAGGAAGAACATAGAGCGAGACAATCTATTGCTCTAGATCATAGGTGTCAAGCTCTGGCCCGCGGGCCAAATTTGGCCCGCAGCCTAATTACATTTGGCCCGCGAAGCCATACCAAATTATTATTAGAGCTGGCCTGCTGGTATTATACAGCTAATATATATATTGTTTAGTATTAAGCTTTGCTTGTTCCATATTCAGTTTTTCAGCAAAGCTTGTTTGAGTCCATAAGAAGAGATTCATTCTTAAATCTGGAGGAAGATTTTTTTTTTTTCAATAAATATTAATGTTAGCCCGCGACTTTGTTCCAGTTTTGAATTTTGGCCCACTGTGTATTTGAGTTTGACACCCCTGCTCTAGATTGTCTCATTACTGTTGATTGGTCTATTTTCAATATTGTATATTTTGATGTTTTGTCCTTTTAATGCACCGTGCGATTATCTTTTTTGTGTGTGTGTGTTCTTAATCTCATTGATGTATTCTTAATGTAATTATTTGCATTTTAATTTTATCTTTCACATCTTTTTAATTGAATTTACTTGTTAAGTTTCTTTTTTCATATAATATGTTACTGTCTTATCAGCTTGTCAGTCATCCTTGTAGCAATTTCAGCTGCACTGATCGATCTTCTAGCATTATCTTAGATTCTTTTTGTCCTCACGCGTGGCATTTTGTTCCTCTTCCAGATTCCCATTGCTACCAGTGGGATCAGAGCTATGGGATACCTGATGAAGCATCATTTGAGAACAGAGGGGAGCAGTGGTGTTTCCCAGCAGATGATTACACAATTTGTTAAGGTAAAGCAGAGAATCAAACCCTGTCCTCTTCCCATTTCTATATTTGTACAGGTGAGGAAGTGGGAGCAGTTAAGTTGCCAAAAATGGGCTCGTGCCCACTGTGTATAATGTTGGAAAAAGGTGTAGCTGTTTAAATTAATACTTCTCACAGTAAAATTATGTGTAATACAAACATAGTTGCTTGTAGTAGAGTTATGCTGTAGTATTATCATTTTTGGTTTTATAGCTCACGCTCATTGTTTTATTTAGGCTCACAGCTCTTCTTAGTCTTTAGGTAGAAAACTGAACACTAAGAGAAAGAACCTGCACAGTACAGAGGACCAGGAAGAAACTAAGCAGTGTGCTCAACAGGATAATCAGCATCTGTAAATGAGGAGTGTAGAAAACATTTATTTTTGTGTGTGAGTGATTAGTGTGTACATTTCCACACTAAAAGCACAGCATGAAAGCTGATATCAGTCTGATCAGGTGTTTGCTGTGAAGCCTGTGTATTTATAAGAAGATGAGTCCTTTGACTACCTTTTTGAACAGTGTGTATTGTGCCATTATATCTGTTGTCTGCGTGACCCTGCAGTGTCTTCAGAACCAGTCTAGTGATGTCAGACTGGTGTCAGAGCGGGTGCTGTGGTGGGTATTCAAAGAACCATCACTGCCCTCCGTGGACGTGAATCTCATCAAACCTCTGCTGAAAACTCTGCTGGACAACACCAAGGACAAGAACACGAGCGTCCGGGCCCAGAGCGAACACACAATCGTCAACCTGCTACGGCTTCGCCAGGGGGAGGAAACCATGCAGGTGCGACTATCAACTCCCTACTGTAATCGGCACACAGATGTAATCTGTAGAGCAAAACATTTTTACACGCTCCTCTCTCTGCATTTCAGACTATTACTGCCATTCTTGACTCTGCCAGCAATGACCTACTGTCAGAGTGTCACCGCCGGTCTTTGAAAAAAATCGCCAGCCAGCCAGACTCCAATGAAGAGATCGATGACACAATCCTAACATGATGGACTAAACAACGAAGTGCTCTGATCTGCAGAAAGCAGCAGAAGATTTACTGACATATTAAACAAATCCGTGTATGAGAACCTCAGACACACTGGGAGCCTGAGATGAGAAGTGTTTTGGCTGTATTCCCCAGAAAATGTAATTTTGTTTTTGCCGTTTTTCTTTTTTCTGCTTCCCTCCCCCCCCCACTTTAAATCCTTGTTTTAGCGGCCTTTAAGCCCAATTTATTTTATCATATGATGCACAGGTTGTTCTCTTGTACCGAGCAACAATAGGAAGACACGATGCCAAATCTGTTTTGATATTTCAGTGTTTTGCTACTTATTTTACCAAAATGATATCAAGTATTGCCACTGTTAATGAAACAGAGCCCCCCTATCTTTACCTTTTATTTGAACTTTGAGTGTGACGGTTATTTGGGGAAAGCAACTTCTTATAAAAACACAAATCATTCTTATGTCAGTGATGCGGTTGTAAAAAGGCAATACATAATAAAAGGTTCTGGATTTCATAATGTAGTGTGTGAAATATTGGATGCTTGGTTTTTCTCAGGTTGGCATCTCTCAGACTTTGTCACACCTCACTTGAATTCCACTAAGTTCTCTGATTAACCAATTGCTGGATTTTACTCTTGAAGCTTCAGCAGACAAAAACTTTTGGCTTCCAGTTTAAACCTCGCCACTCTCTTGCTTTCTATGTGGCATTTTCTCTCTTTTCTAGTCTGGTGATTTGGTCTGAAGTCTCTCTAGGTTTTCCAAACCAGGGACACAGAGCCTAGAGGAGATGCAGGAGTACATTCACATCTGAAATATTATCAAGTGGCCTTAAATGTCTGAAGAAAAAGGTTTCAGGATTGGTTTTCCACTTGTATATTAAGAGGAGGAAGGGGAACTATTATGCCTTTCATTTTTTCTGCCATATGTATGCTCTTACAGCAGTGGACACTTATTAAATGAGGCTAGTTTCAGTTAATGAGGTTGGTGTTTGTCCTTGCTCTAAATTCCGTTTAAGGCTTTTTTTTTCTCTCTATGGTTTGGCTTTGTGTGATCTCACTGAGAGCAGATACCCTTTATCTCAGGCACACCACTTTAAGTTGGCAGCTAAAACAGTCCATTTCAGACAGGATGCACTGAGGGGAAACGCCAAGGATAAGTGTAAGATGAATAAGAATTATGTAAAAGGTTAAATTACCCATATCTGCTACTATAGAGCTGGAAATGGTCATAATGAAAGCCTTTTCACTAAAATTGCTCAAATAAGTATTTTGAAATACTTAAGGGGAAATGATCAAGCTGGCAATGCATCAAATTATAAGTGATATCGGATAATTTCTAGTCTTGGACATATTTAAATGAAGTAACAGGTACCCCAGTCTAGGGGGAAATCTCTGAAGCCTGGTGTGTCTGCGCAACAATCCGGATGAAATAAAAGGTGGAGCAGACTGGAGAAAGGTAATTCAGCTACTGTGATACAAATAATATATAAAAACCATGAGACAACAGCGAAATAAAATAAGTCTTTCCCCCTTTTATGGCTCCAAATTATTTCTAGTTGATTACACAAAACTGACAAACTGAGTTTCCTCTCTATGCAAATACGAATTAAGTTGAACTTCCTGTAAACTACTGCAATGTGGAGTTAAACTACGAGTTTAATAACACGTGCTTCTCAGTATTGTGTGGTTTAAGTTGTTTTCAGTGCATTAAAAAGAAGCATGAATCCGCGCGACGGCACGACTCTCCAGCGTTTCTCCTGGCATGATTCTTGTGTTCATCAATGAGATGGGACCGCTGTGCTGTAGCTCGAGTCTGCGCAGTGAGACTGGGTCACAGTTGGGTGCAGCTCCACCAGAGGAGGAAGCGGAGTTTCCGGCTGTTTGCAGCGGAGAGTGAGGATTGCTGACGCCGCGAAACCCCGAGAAAAAACGCCGCCGGCTCGGGGGGCTAACAGTTTGTGATATCCTTAGTGGTGGTGGTGTTTTATACCGGGGGGATCTGGGGGCTGGTGATTTTCTTTACGCACCGAGGGAGTCCGACAGCTAACCGAGCAAAGAAGCGGTACACGGCGGGGGTGAGCCACCAGCTACCGGCATGGCCAGGGACTACGATTACCTCTTCAAGCTGCTCATCATCGGTGACAGCGGTAAGCCGACGCCGGGGATGCAGGACGGGAAGTGGGCCTTGTCTTATTTTTTTTTACAATGGGGGAAGCAGAAGTACTCTTTTAACCCGGCTATGTACCATCCGGGCGCTTTTGCAGTGTATTATTTTGTCTTTTAGGCACTGAAATTACTTGTTAAACGTACACATCCGCCATATTTTCGTGTCAGCTACAGGGCGGAGGTTGTGTGTCCGGGCTGGGCATGTCAGCCGATGAGGCCGGATACCGCCTCCAGACACTAAGGATTTATCTCTTGAAAATGTCCTATCTTGTTCTTATATCGGCTTACACAATTGTTTTACCGCCGTAACACAACACGTACTGTGACCTATACCGTTCCTGGGGTAGTAGGATGTAGTTTTGGCCTTTTGTTTGTATCTACAGTTAGCTAGGTTGTGTTGGCTAGCTATGAGCTAGGCTAACATGACAATTCCTTGCCTGGTTATATGTTGATAACTGTTAGTTATCATTTGCTGCACCGGGAAGATTAAATGCTAAGAAGTTTCCGGCACAGATGCAAATTCAACTAAGTCCGGTTAAGATGTTGCAATGGGTTTTGTTATTTATTTAGTTAGCTAGTTAGCTTGTGAGACCTAGGAGGTTGACAGTGGAGGAATGCTGCACTGCAAAGACATGTTTGTATCTAGTTAGTCAGACTACAGTGAAGTGAGACTGACACCGCGGTTAGTGTCAACCAAAGTGCCCTTTGGTGTATAAGCTAAGTATATAAGGTATAACAGCACAAAGACTCTGACTGCTTCTTCATGTTTAGCACCTTTTTATCATGTTAATAATTAGAACAAACAGCCACAGGTAGATGCATAACTAAGATCTGTGTATATATGGGAAAAAATGTTTGCCCCTCTTGTTTTTAAGTGGAAAACATGCTTTAAGAAAAGCGGGAAAATAAAAAAAAGTATTCCACCCTCAGCAGCTAGAGCCTCATCCCGCTGAACTTCTTTTGTGAGCAATGGTCTTTGGATTCATTGACAGCTCCGGTCCTGGCACTGCCCCATCAGCTGGCTTCTCACAGTGGAGAGACAAGGCAGTACAGCAAGCCCTTCACTGCATGTCACACACAGGGGCCAGTGTGCCCTCAGCTGCAGCATGGAAGCACTACTGTTTGCAGTGCTGCACAGAGATTTTTATTTATTTATTTGGGGGGCTCTGACCTTGTGCCCTTGTTCTGTTGTCAGACCTGCTGCTGGGAATCAGATTCTCCACTCACTGAATCCCTAGTTGAACGTGAACACCCTCTAACCTATGACAAGTTAGAGGACATACAAAATTTCACATGAACATCATTCTCTAAATGGAAATTTGAGCGACATTTCATGTATCAGATATGTATTACCTTTTTTCCATGGTCTGTGGTTAATTTATGCTCCATTGATGTAGAGATATAATTACAGGCTGACAACAGAGGTGTCCTGGATATTTTTACACCTGAAAGTTTTTTTGTTTTTTTTTGGGGGGGGGGGGGGGGGGGGGTTGCCAAGCTAAAGGCCCACACAACATGTTAAAGCCGATGAATGCTCTACTGCTTTGAAGCTTTGGTCATTGTATGTTTGAACAAAACTCTGTAGTGCTGAGATCACAGGAACCTGATAGCTTTTTATGTAAGGACAAATCAAACATGAAATGACAATAACACAATAGATAACCTGTGTAACTGGGCTGCAGGTTCAGTCCCACCTCAGGCCAGCAGAGTGACTTCCTAACTTTCAGTTGTAACCTAACAATCAATCTTACTCACACTTATAAACGAACCTCATTTTCAGTCCCTTTTTCTTTTTTCTTTGTCCTCTCCTGTCATCTTTTATTACTCTTATTTCTTTCTGAATTCCACTGTTTCATATCTGAATTTTTTAAGAAGCCTCCCGGTGTCTGTCTCACTGAGGTTAAATCGATTAAGATTCTAGAGCTACCTTCGTCATCAGAATGAGCATGTAGGGTGTAGTCTTGCTTACCCGAAGCCTTCAGCTTGTACACTGTGCAGCAGGTTAGATCCGTGTTTATGTCTTGAAGAACTAAATCTTTATTTACACAAAGATTAGAGGAACGATTCAGCTTGACATCCCCCACTTTTCTTTTGTGTGTGTGTGTGTGTGTGTGTGTGTGTGTGTGTGTGTGTGTGTGTGTGTGTGTGTGTGCGTGCCGTCATCACGTGGCGCTGCTCTTGGTTAACTAGGATATAATATGCGAAACCAAAACTCTTGCTCTGTTGTGGTGCAAAAAAAGTGTTTTCAGACTTGCCAGTATCAAAAATGCAGAGTTGTTATAGTGTATATTTTTTTTGCTGTGCCGCTGTACTTTAAACCTCTTCCTGTGCTTGTGTTTCCTCCTCAGGAGTGGGGAAGAGCAGTCTCCTCCTGCGATTTGCAGACAACACATTTTCAGGTGCGGGGCTCGACCAAAGCAGCGATGTATAATCAGGACTCCTCTCCGTTTTAGTTTCCATGTTTTCATAATAAATTCGATCTTGTGTTCGCGTGCCCACTCGCAGGTAGCTATATCACCACGATCGGTGTGGACTTCAAGATCCGGACAGTGGAGATCAATGGGGAGAAGGTGAAGCTACAGATCTGGGACACAGCAGGGCAGGAACGTTTTCGCACCATCACCTCAACGTAAGTGGATCCATTCACACACACGTCTCACCTGAAAACTCCAAGCAAAGGAGGCTTGGAGTTTTCAGGTGAAACTTTTTGTTTATGTTTCAACAATTAAGTCTGAAACCATGAAAGGCTCTTTGCGGTCCTGACATTAGGTTTTATATGAGGAAGCAGTAGAATAAGTTATTGCTGTTCTATGAAACTGGGTGGAATTCCCCACACATCCTAATTACAGATGTGAGAGGGAGGCTCCTTGTTGTGTGCTGTAGTGCTCCATGACGGTGCCGAGTGTACGTCATTACCCTCTTACACTTGCAGCGTGTTTTACACTGTTGTCCATGTGCCCTGAGGGTTCACAATGATCGGCACTCCCACGCTTTAAGAAGGAACTTTGGCCTAAATTTTTCTTTTCTCAACAGTTTACCTGAATAGACCAAGAACACAGCCTGCTGTCTGTCCCAGAAGTTCACTGCTGTTCAGAAAGCCTCTAAAAACACAACGTGCTGCTGCTACTCTTGCAAATTTTAATTTCTGTTTTTGAGAGCTTTTAAGCATTGGTCGACTTTCACAACAAATAAACATGAAGTCTGCCAGGATATAGAGATAGCAGTTGTTAACAGCATAAATTTGGTTTTGGTCTGTGCAGGCTTTTTTTTTTTTTTTTACTAACTATTATCGCTTCAGTTTGGTCTTGTGGTTTGATGGCAGCCTACAGAAAGATGCTCTCTAAGCTTTCAGAAGACATCCCATCATTTAAGTCAACCCACATAGCTCGCAATACCACGAGTGGAAGTCTGGAGTCTATTACATTTGTTTTAAGGTTGGATGATGCAGCAGTAGTTGACCTCCAGGTGACAGATGGTAGGTTAGTGGGCAAAAAAACCCCTTGATGCAAATTAATATGATTGCTTTTATTATGGATAACACATTTTTAGACTCTCAAAAATAAACTTCAGTAATCTTTGCCATTGTATCAAGAGAAATAGTCTGCATTCATAGGTTTCTATATTCATGACAAATAGTCACTCACTCAGTGCTCTGAGCAGCACTGATAGGAACATCATTGATGTGACCTACAGCTTAAACTGCAGTCATCTCACATGCTTACCCCTTTTTGACTTTGACTGAAGCAGACACAGACTGCGCTTGGGAGATATTGGAGCGTCATTTGCCTCCCGAGTATCGTCTTGAATGGGACCAGGAGGGCATGTTTGACTCTTATGTACTAGCACTGCTGCAGGGAGGCCAATCAGAATGCTAAAATCATCCAGAAAGCGTGAAATCCTTAACGCTTTAGCTCTTGTGGAGCATAGCAGTCCTAGTTTGGAAGGATTGTTGCGACTTGTTCTGCAGGAATCCCTCCAGCGAGCAGGCTGCCTATTAAGGGTGATTGTTCCCTGTGCTGAACTAGAGTGGCATGGTGCCTCATTAGATCCTAAATGAATGTTTCTGTGGAGATGGATCATGGGCAGTGACCTGCTGAGTCTACTCAGGCAGACTAACCTGAGGTGGTAGCCATATGTCAGTGAGCAGCTGTGTGTTTTCAGCCTCAGGCTTTAGCCACAGCATAATATCACTTTAACTTTATCTTTTTCTCTTTTAGACACTTTTACACTGTTGTTTTTCTCATAATTATTTACTGTTTTGCATTGTAAATAAAAGAGCACATAATGAGATTAACAATAGTAAAAAGTCCGCAGGTGGACTCCTATCAAGAGCATCTAGGTCCCATGTTCAAGCGCCAGCAGAGATCCACCTGAATGATGAGACTTTCAGTGAGTTCAGTATGCTAACCCTTTACAGAAAAGGGTACATCAGGTTGGGCTGTGAGGGTGTTTGTGTGTTTGGCAGTTTAAGGTTCTTTATTCATGTGCACTGAGCAGACATAAACGCACAGCCACACACCGCTGCTGTGTGTCTGTCCATCATTGATGGACATTGGGGACAAACCCAGACAACAGGCTTGGGTGGTATCTTTTTACTGAGGATACAGTAGTATTGTGTGTGTTGTGGTGTTTGTTTGGTTTTGTCATTGTAGTTTTAATTAAACAATTCGATGTTTCCACCCATACTAGTCAGCACTATTAATACCAGTCTGCTAGCAGGAGCAGTGCAGAACAATTGTCAGTACAGTAAGGCAGTCTGATTTGTTTAGCCACAAAATTAGACTCTACAAACTTCACTAATTGTAGCATGTATGTATAATAAGAAGCGCTCTCCTTCTATAAATAAGGAGAACTGAGCTTGGTCTGCGTTGGCTTTACACTTTACTCTTGTATTGGCAGTACAAAACATCTCATCAGATCATCCTTGTATCAGTTTCAGTAGTAAGAATAGTTTTTTTATGGTATTGAAAATCATGCCCAATAATGTTAATTTACATTAATAACATAGTGTGATGTAAATCCTTGATGCCACCAAACCCTATCAAAACAAGCTGTATCCCCAAACTGTCACAACACACACACACACACACACAGAATCCCTGACAAAAGTTTCTTTGTGTTTGTTTGGCGTAGTGCAGTGGTACTGGGGATTCACTCTCTCAGATCTGGCCTCTGTTTTTGAAGCCGGTTCATTTGTCTGTGCGGTATAAATGTAGTGCTGTTGCTTTTTCCTTCACACAGTCATACACTCTGTCCTGATGAATATATTTATTAAGTTGTGCCCCTTCAAGTGTCTTTCCCTTCGCTGGATAACATTAGTTATTAGCTCAGAAAGTTAGGGATGCCTTCAAATTAAAATTATACCGAAGGTCAGGCCATAGCATACTTAAACTGTTACACGGTGTAGTGGTATCAAAAACTCTTCACACATCAATCCTGTTGGCCTTTTTTTTATTTTATGTTTTTTAATGTTCCAGTCTGTTTTGTGTGTTAGCCATTTCTGCTGTGTATTTTATTTTCATCTATTAACTTTAACAAATTATTTTTTTACATATTTATTTGCCAACTTTAGCTTTAATAATTCCTTTTATTTGTTATTACCTTTACCAAAATATCTCTGCTGTTTATTCGTTAATCCTATCTAACAGTTTCTATTGAGGCATTACTTTTAGATTTACTTTTAAATTTATCCATTACTTTCCTTCACCATCATGTGGTGTTCAGAAAAAATGCAGGTCAAAGGGTTTTTTTTCCGCCACCAAAGCTACGTCCATGTTTTACCCTGCCTGTTATCTTTTATCTTTAGGTAATCAGTTATACTGTTGTTCATACTCTTCGGCCAACACTTTTAGCGTTCTCTAGCCTTGCTGCTATGCTACCATTTCTCTATAGTAAAAGTAGAAGTCGTTATAACTGTTTAGCTAATTAAAAATATTTTATCTAACTAGTCACAGCAGACGGACGCTCCTCCCTGAGTCTGGTTCTGTTGGCGGTTTCTTCCAATGTTACCAAGTTCTTGCTCAAAGGGTGTTGTATGACTGTTAGGGGATTTCTCTGTATTATTGTAGGGTCTTAACACCACAATTTAAAGTGCCTTGAGGCGACTGTTGTTGTGATTTTGCATTATATGAATAAAATTAAAATGAATTCAAATGATCTTTTTCGCTGACTGTTTCCCCTTTCTTCTGTCTTTAGATATTACAGGGGAACACATGGGGTCATAGTGGTATATGACGTCACGAGTGCTGAGTCCTTTGTCAATGTAAAACGATGGTTACATGAAATCAACCAGAACTGTGACGACGTGTGCCGAATATTAGGTGAGTGCGCTCCAAAGAAACACCTTGGCACTGTTCTCGCCTCGTCTTCTTTAGCTTAAAAATAGACTCTGCCCTTCACTCCAGTGCACGCCTCTTGTATTTGCTGGCAGTATGGGAATAATTTCTTGCTCCATTATTTTACACTGAGCTGTTTTCTGTTTTTAGTGGGAAACAAGAACGACGACCCGAACTCTAAGGTGGTCGAGACGACTGACGCGCAGAAGTTTGCAGAGCAGATGGGAATCAGCCTTTTCGAGACGAGTGCAAAAGAGAACGTAAATGTTGAAGAGGTAATTAGTTGTTTTGTGTTATTTGTAGCCTCAGACTGATAAGCTTGTCTGGCATGCACAGAAGCTCTGTGATAACTGCTGATCAGCTTGTCACTGCACAAAGCATCGCTGAAAGTTACTGTTTTTGCCCTGACAAAACAATCTGCTAATCGTTTACTCAGTTAATTCAAGTGAGTGCTATTATTTAAAACGGTTCACAATCACACAGCACAAAGAATAGTGTCATTATTTTTGAAAAGCTAAGAGTGGATTTTATTACTTTTTAACCAAAGGCTGTTAATGTGCTCTTCTGCTTTATTGCAGTGTTAGATTGGCTTCAGATTTATAGGAATAGCAATGAGAATGGTGTCGAGTTTGCTAGCCTGCTCATGTACATAGGTAAACAAATCCACCCCAAGATTCGCTAATCAAAACAAAATAACAACATCTATGTGGAAACTCATCATCAGAGGTTTTCCAGCATTGTGAACAGCTGTGGGTGTTGCCTGATTCTTAAGTTCAGTTATCCAGGCTGCAGCTTCATATTTAGAAATAAGACTCAAGTGAGGCTTTGAGCTGTTCCTTTAAATACTCCTTTGTCACCATTATGACACACAAATCTGACCGCTCTAATCTGTTCATGCTTTTTGGTTTGTGCCTCTCTCGGCAGATGTTCAACTGCATCACGGAGCTAGTGCTAAAAGCCAAGAAGGAAGTGCTAGCCAAGCAGCAGCAGCAGCAACAAAACGACGTGGTCAAACTCACCCGGAACAGTAAACGAAAGAAAAAGTGCTGCTAACAAACTCGAAGCCATCCACAGAAAAGCGGGCGGCGTCTTCACATGCATATACACACATACACGATGGGACTCAGAGCATCTAAATTAAAGAGCAGATAAAGATTTAATAAATATATGGTGAAAGATTTAAAAAAAAATGATGGCAAAAATGTCCCCTTTGGACAAACTAATCATGAAGACTTTAATAAAAAAAATTGTACAGATTTTATTAGACATCAGATCAAGTTTTATTTGGAATTCAGCAGATGGGCACTATTGACCTGAGGTCCTAATTTTTTGTTCAAGGATCTGCAACTGACAGCTGTAATGCTCCGATTTGTATCCACTTCCACAACCCTGTTTCTCTCACATCAGTATCTCATCTCTCCTTCTCATTCCACTGCACACGGGACATTCAGAGTCGGGTTGGACTCTGCGTCTGAGGAGGAGGGCTCACCTTTCCTGGATTTATTTGGGTTTGTTTTCTGGGGCGGGGGGAGGGGGGGGCAGTTTTTGGAACAGGTGTCTCTCCACTGAACATCTCCATTGAACATTTCTGTGTTATGATGGCTTCACGCCAACAGATCATGAACTTCTAGGTTTTGTTTTATTTGACTTGTTGGGGGGAAAAAATCACTTGGAGGAGGAGAAGGATCATTGGTAGTCAATCTTTAGCAACTAATCTGATGGACAGAACTGGTGACTTTTTTTCTTCTTTTTTGTCTGTATTTTGCCAAGTTTTCCCTTGTTTCCTTTCTAACTTCCAGTAGTGCTGAGCCATCCATAATAGATTTTTTTTTTTTTTTTTTTTGAGTGCAGCGGAGCAGTTGAACCACTCTCGGAGCTCTGGGACGTCGAGCTCCTCGTGCACCTTTCACTGCAGTCTTACTATGCTTCAGAGTTTGCTTTAAAACCTTCCCCCAAAATCTTTTTTTCTCCTTTTTTTTAAAAAACCGTGATACTGCCAATATTACATATATTAAAAAAGAAATATTAGGAGCTGCAGCGCCTCTCATTGGACAGTTGCCATAGTGGCCAGTGGCTGGCCAAGACGTTTGGTGAATTGAGTCCTCGGGCGCTCCCTCCCTTCATCCCTCTCCCTCTTTTACTTCTTTTTTCCTGCAGCGACCAGCCTTCTCTCCCCTGATGCCCACATATCAGCACCCCTCTCAGTGATGGACTCCTGCATTTGATCCAGCGACGGTGCATGGAAGCTCTTCGCCAAGACACCTGTGCAGCCACCCAAACCTCCCAAATACATTGCAGACTGTGGTTTTCAATCTTGTGTTTTTGAGCATGTAACACTGTTTGATTGGGTGTGTTTAGAAAAAAAAAAAAGATATGCCATGCATTTTAGCATTCAAACTCTTGTGGATTTCCTGCGTTTTCTCTTGCAGAATATTCTAAACAGTCGACTAAAGCATTAAGGTTTATCGCTTTGCTTTTCATGGTCATGACCTGCACTACCTGCCCAAATTGAAGTGTTACAGGACAGTGTTTTTTGGCGACCCTCCACATTGAGAGTGTGGCGCACAGTGGGACTGTTAATATAAGAACAAATGGGGATGAACTGCAGCACTGGATCCGCTCCCTCCCCGCCCGGATTTGCCACAGAGGCCGAAGCGTTGTACAATGTCTTACTGACATTATTATTAATTTTTTTTCTGTCTTTGGAATTGGGAGCGAGCTTGATGTTGCACAAGCTTCTGTCGAAAACGCTTTGTTTTCCTCCTCTGGGCAGGCTCCGGCAGCTGGTTTGGGATCCCGATACGTGTCAAAAGGTCACCGCGACCTCAAGGGCCTCGAAATGATATCAGATCTCACATTTTATGATTTCTCTTCATTATGTGTATGTATATATAAATATATTTGTGTGTTTATATTCAATATAGAACATACACACATGATTAGCACACCAACTGCACATGTGTTAAACATGGGCCGTGTGCTGTGGTTGAAAGACACTTGTCAGCTGTGGTTTGCTGTACACTGGAGACAAAGATGTACTATTCATTTTTCCCTACATGAATTTAATCAGTAATAAACGTTTTAAAAGAATAAATATTTGACACATAATGACTGATCTCATTTGTCAGTGGTCGGAGGCTCAGTCCCAACTTGAGTTTAAACCTGTGTCTGTTTTATTTTTGCCTTTTTCTAAGAGTGTTTTATGGTCTTTGGAAAACCTGTGACTACTTAACTCTTATGTGGGTTGTTCATATTCATTTAAAGGTTTATGGCCACTTAAGGAGCACCAAGTGGAGTAGATACCCTCATCTTATACTAAACATCATTAGTACTCATACCTGCCTGATTTTACATGGTCAGTGCAACTAGCTTCTTTTTTCAGTCGCTGTGAAGTAATGAGAAGGATTTGATAAATTACTCATATACTTCGAATTGTTTATTAAAATTTTTATATGACTAGTTTGTAATGCTGTGAGAAAATAAGCAAACCTGTCAGTCAGTCATTGAGTGTTTTTGTTTTTTTCAGTTTCTGAATAATTGAATCATTTAACTTTTTCAAAATTATTATTATTATTATGGCTTTTGTGTTGTCTTTTGGGTTGAACCTAAAATTTCTGCACAGAGGAAAAATATGATTTATGATTTGATGAAACAGTTTTACTGATGGAAATCATAAAAACTAAAAATACCGTAATTAAAAGAAGCTTCATGTGGAACGTGCTCGTGATAAAAGCAACACTTTTTGTGATTTTAAGATGAAATTATACATCTACAGTGTTTGAGAAATAAAAAAAAAATCATCTATAACTTATTTTAAACTTAAATTTAACATAATGTATTCCAAGTTATATGTTACAGTTTATCATGAAAGTTATAATACATGCATACCATGCCCAATAATGTCTGATCTCAGAAGATAAGCAGGGATTTCTGCCAATTGGAATGTCAGTGGTTTGATCCCTGCTTATGACATTTGCATGTTAACGATTCCTTGGGCTGAACCCGTAGTGTTAAATAAGTACCAGTTTGCTTTGTTGGTTGGTTGGCTGGGAGTCCAGTGCTAAAGTTGTCTGAGTAATGGCAGTGTTATTACTTTTGTAGGTTTTTGGTCATAAACTAAAGAATATGACAAATTAAGACTTGATGAAAAGTTAAGGCATTATCTAAGCTCGAATGAAATTCATCTGGTTCATCTGTTAGCGAATCACATCAGATCCCAAACATGACATGGATGTGTCACTTCCTGGATTCCTCGGCCAACAGGAATTCATTTATATCGGTATAACTTTATTCATCTTTCCTTGACACACACACACACACACACACGTGTATATAAAAATACAACTTTTGTAAAACTGCTTTTTCCTGCTTAAAACATGTGTGGCTCTGAGAACCACAGGCAGAAAGTGTCCCGGTTTCAAATCCAAGTCAGCAGAGACAAGTTGATTGTAAAGTATTTATTCGTACAAAAACAAACCAAAAAAAAGTCTTAAGAAAATTGCATGATTAATATTTTGAATAGTTTGAAGCGTTTTCTAACTGAAACAGTGCCGTTAGTCATGGGTGAATGGAAGCACTCACATGGAACACAATGGGCCCAACAAAAGCTCTAAATTCCTAAACAACATCCGCCCAAGGAGACACAAGCAAACATTCAATGGCATGTCTGTCTGCCCCTGGACACACACTCGATCCACGGTGGCAGCAGCGTGATGTTTACCACAGAGACACAGCACACAGAGTTTTAAAAATGCTTTCAGTCGGAAAATGAAGGAGCGGATACACCGAGGAAAAGAACACGATGCTGACAGAACTGAATATGGTACACAGTATGATTTCTCTATATGAAAAAAACAAACAAACTGAAGTCTGGTGATGGGCAGGAGCCACTGGTGTTGAGTCAGAGCTTTCTCACACCGGTCATCCAGTCACAAATCTGAAGGTCCAGTTTTTAAATCCATATGCCATCATACTTACTGCTTATTTCTGCCAGAAGGGGGAACACGTTTCTGATCACAACACATCAAACACAGCAGGAAAGAACTTTGTGATAAGACACCCCTAAATGGAGGGATTTTTCAAAGGCTGCATTAAAGGTCAAAAAATGATCACTGATATTTTTGTAATACCTTATGCAGACTGTTATTGGGATCTTTAAAATAAGTCACCTATTTCTGTGTTATGAGCAAGTGGCCTGTTGATTCATTTACACAGGACTTCTAAAGGAATATGTCATAAATGTCATATTTGCACTCAGACACATAGTCACATCTAAACAAACAGCTACCAACAGTAAGTTGGTATTAGCACTTTAATATTTCTCAATCAAACTTAAAATCTCAACCAATGCTCATAACTAATCCCTAAAGCATTAGTAAGCAATTTAGTAGTAGTTAAACTACTCCTGATATTTTATGAACTATTTATATGGGATGCCTTGTCAAAAAGTTGTATGAGAACGTGTCAGATAAACTGAAGTGAGGTGATGTTTTTAAGGGTTTACTGTAGATATGATGCAAAGTTTAGGTTGTTTGATCTCCTGGGATTAATTTGACTGGGACTATAATCTCAACTGCATGCCACACCAGAACAACAAAAACAGAAGAAAATAAAATACAGTTTACAAACAACATTATACAGGTGTTCTTCTGTCTACAAAAAGACTTTCATTCAAAAGGTACACATTTTTTGTCATATAAATATATCAATTTCATCCAAACCTATTCCATTTTTTATCTATATAAAAATCACTCTTTGGGTTGATCCTCCCCCTACAACCAGCTGAGACAACACAAAGACATCTGCATAGGTTTGCGCAGCTGCGTTAGACGTGAGTTCAAACACAGACAGACATGAGAGACATCGCTGCACCACACTGGGAGTCGTCCATGCATTTTCAGGTCAACGCCTGCTTTTCGACGACAGACGTCACCTACGGAAAGAACGGAAGCCCGCGGCCGAGAAATCAAAGTGCCCGTGAAGTACTGAAGCAATGAGAATGGAGGTAGAACTTCTCTGATAGTGGTAAACGCAAAGCAAAGCAGCAAATGCTGACCACTGTGGGGGACGTTTCATGGAGTTACTGTACACTGACATGCCTTTTAACAATGCGAAATTCAACACGTTGTTGACACGGAGAGCTGATGAGCACTCTACATACAGCAGTTCTGCTTTCTTCTCAAGCTGATGTAAACATATTGGAAATTTTGGTCAACTAGGAAGATGATTGACATCATGGGGACAACATTCAACAGTAGATTATCGTTTAAAAAAATTATACATTTTTAAATCTTAAATATAACATTAAATGTAGAAAAATAACAGCTGGACAGACTTTGTAAATTACTTGAGCTACCCAAAGGTTTATTCAGGTGTCAGAGGTGAACATGGAGGCCTGACTGTGTTCATAACACAGATCATTACACATTCACGCAATTCAGATATTCTCTTAATATAATACAAATATTATGATCCTTTTCTTTTTGGGTTAGGAAGCTAGAAACTTACACTAACCCGAAAAAAGTGTTGTAAAGTACAACAGGTAAATGGTAGGCTGGAGAGTTGTCGGAGAGTGTTGGTTGCATTATACAAAAAAACCCCAACAACTTAGGATTTGAGTTTCTTCTCCTGCTTTCAATGGAAAAATAATTTCTTTAAAACTAAACCAACTGTTGCAAATGGAACTATCTGCAAATACTTCAAAAACACATAATGTCACATTTTATTAAAGTTGTTTGGCAACATGACCACATCCCTAGAGCTGAAAACGCCTGCAGCAGTCACTTAACGATGGCTCCAAAAGTGAGTGATTCCCCTAAAGTCTCATGTTAACATGGATGTTAAAATCTATGTTTACAGCCTTATAATTAACTCTTCCATTAGGGTATAAACCCAAGGCTAAAAACTTGGGTGTAGACCTTTTGACTAGCAGGTGTGCTAACAGCTAGCTAGAAGCTGTATAGCTACTAGGCTTCACCTCTGCTAAATTGAACTAAACACCATATATGTGGTTTCTTTTCTTTTTGAACTTTTTAAAGTAGAATCTTCTGAAAATATATACGGCAGCCGTGCCATACAGAACATCTGCTGGAGTTTTGGTTAATGAATTTCTGGTATGTTCTTAATGCTACTTAGCACTAATTAGCTTATCAACGCAGTTTGCTAATCATGCTAGCATGACTTAGCACTCCAGCCTCTGATCCAAGCTCTGGCTCCAAAAACACAACATGCAGTGGCCAAAATGCTTAAATTGAAGTTTCAAAACTATAGAGTCCAGAATTTTCTATAAAGTCTATGGTTCACTGATCCATTGGGCAATGGACTGTAGCATTAGCAATCGTTTTAAAAATACGTTTCTTTGTGCCAAATAAATTTCAGGGCCAAAAAAGTTGGAATCAAAATAATGGAATAAAGATAGTGATGTCTTGGTGGATTTAATGAGAAAAAGCAAACAAACGTTAAGCTATTTGTTTCTATAAAAATATTGCTTAGTGCAGCTTTAATAGTATGTATATATTTGTGATACCCCTGTAGAGATATCTTCTTACTCTGAGTGTTTGGATGTGGGGCTATAAATGATGGGGCTCCCCCCCCACTCACTTAAGCCAAGTAAACAACACTCTATATTCCTGATACATCAGGCCTCATGTTCCCCTGAACAAATGAATAAACCTGAGAGATCACATGGGCTGACTGGAGCATTGTTACTCTGTACCTAGAGGATAGCAATCATATTCTGTCATGTCTTATAGTATTATAGACTTATAGCTTTCTCCAACTATCCTCATCTTTTCTTCGTGATCCTGCTTGGTCCCACGTATCTGCCCGTCTTTCCCCAGACTCCTTGGCCCGCTAACTGGGATGCATACAGTAAGAGTTAATAAATAGTCTTCTTTCTCTACAGAGTTGGCAGTGGGGTAGTAGAGATAGTTTTAGGCACTACAAGGAAACCTCCCCTTCTGGAGGTACATTTCATGACCCTGTTCATGCTCTGTAAGATCAATAGCTTTCTATGTGAGGGGCCTTAAGCCAAAGCCTCTGGGGAAGTTCTCAACATTTCACTCACTGTCAGCAGTCACCAATTAATCACTAGGAGAATAATAATGGGACAGATAAAGTGCAAAATGACCCCCCCCCCCCCAAAAAAAAAAAAAAAAACCCAAAACAAAACAAAAAACCTCAGTGTGCATGTGCCACTGCCTGTCTTTGGCTGTGTTTTTACCCCCTGTATTGTGATGCCACTACCCTCCTTGTCCTGCACCTCGTCCGTCTGCGTCTGTCGTCTGTGCTCAGGGCCAGCATGATAGGGTTCAGTTCTTTTTGAAAAAAGAGAAAAGTCTCTTGTCCCGGTCGGAGAAACGCTGAGCTCTTCTTGAGGACTGACCCCTGTGGGTTACGGACGACCCCGACAGAGATGTAGGGGCTGCGCGCCACTCGTCCTGGTGCTTGTCCATCAGCTGCTGGTCAATCACTCTGTGCATATCATCCTAAAAGCAGAAAGGTAAATGAGTGAATGACAAGAAGGAAAGGTCATGTGGAGATGGCGTGCGGTGAGATGTTACAAGCACTTCTGGAAACATTGGACCCACTGAACAAGTTACCTGTTGGATAGTAATTATAGAAACACCACCATTACCTTTCACCTGTGGTAGATTTTTCTGTTCTGTGTCCTGTTCTTTTTTGTATATGTGTGTTTTTTGTTTTGCTGCTGATACAACCAAATTTCCCCTTGTGGGACAATTAAAGGATTATTCTATTGTATTATTCGATTCTATTCTAGATCATACGAACCTTACTACACTGTAAAGTCTTGACAAAAAGTAGTTTCCCCTCAGAATACATTATTTAAATCATTTTTGCGAGGCACGGGAATTTAAACTTATTAAGTAATTCACTAAACAAAGTAAAGGATTGAAAAAAAAAAAAGAATAAAACAAGCATAATTTTGGCACATTGTGTAAGAGTCCACTGTTCTGAACTGCACCAAACACTTTGAATCTGATGCCAGATTCATTCTTGGTTGTTGTTGTTGAGGTATAAAGCCACCAGAGGGCACTAACAAGCTGTTTAAGAAAGTGGAAACCAATTGTGATGTCAGACTGACTCTGGGTACCTGGAAAAAAAAAACAACCATAATTTAATTTATCCCCTAATGTCACCGACATACAGTAGCAAAAATATAACCATACACAATTCAAATATTGTGACCTGCACTTCTGAAAGGGGTGTTCTCTCAACAGGTAAGCTGACCAGTGGACCGGCATATGCAAGTGAAAGCAGAGAGGACACAAACAGGTGGTAAGAGAGGAGGTGGTGGGTTTAGATGGTTCTCTGTGCTGGTTAATGGTTTCAGATGGGGAGGGAAAAAAGAGCTGAAATGGGCATTTCTCTTGGCATGGAATGGCTCAGCGGTGGCTGGTTTAGTTGGTGCGAGGTTAAACGGCGAGATGGCACTGCCCGGCTCACCTCTAAGGCAGGAGGGGGGGTGGGTACCACAGGGGAGAAGGGGTGGTACAGACGCTGAGAAAGGCCACTAGATCAGAAACCACAAGAGCCAAACAGTAAAGAGCCCTGAGGAGGCAAACTGTGGGTAGGGAGGAGAGAGAGGAAAGAGCAGCTTGTTACAGATAAAGGGGATGGGGAGGGAACACGCACACACAATATGTTCAAGCAAAAAGTCTAACACAGTACTGTGTGAAAGTGTTGAGTCACCCTTTGTGGGTGGGGGTAGAAATTTATTGAAACACAATCTTGAAAGTCAATATCACTGACTTTATTCTTCAACACAGCTTGAATGTTCAAAATGTCACACAAAATCTAAATCTTCTAATTTCGATTGGGGCGATCGTGGCTCAAGAGTTGGGTGTTCGTCTTGTAATCGGAAGGTTGCCGGTTCGAGCCCCGGCTCGGACAGTCTCGGTCGTTGTGTCCTTGGGCAAGATACTTCACCTACCGCCTACTGGTGTTGGCCAGAGGGGCCAATGGCGCAATATGGCAGCCTTGCCTCTGTCAGTCTGCCCCAGGGCAGCTGTGGCTACAACTGTAGCTTGCCTTCACCAGTGTATGAATGTGAAAGTGAATGAATAGTGGAACTGTAAAGCGCTTTGAGGGGTCCCGGAATAGCGCTATATAAATGCAATCCATTATTAATTTCTTTAAGTTGTCTATTGATAATGAATTGGACCAAAAATTTCAAATTCGGATTCATCACTCGATAAGACCTGTTGCCACTGATTTTCAGTCCAGTTCTTGTGTAATTTACCAGAGTCTTTTCTCCCCGTTTCCCTTCTGTAAGAATGGCTTCTTGACAGCTACCCTCCACCCGTACAACACTTCATCAAACAGTAGATGAATCAACTGAAGGGCCAGATGCCAGATCCCTCAGGTCCTGTGTCAGGTCTTTGCTGGATGTTTTTCTGATATCTTAAGGACATGACTTTCAGACACTTTCTGATAGCCTGAAGTTTAAAGGAGGGTTGTAACAGACTGCAAGTTACAAAGTTCCTAAAGATAACATTTAAAATTCAGTCTTCACCAGGTTGTCTGTTATTTGAAGATACCACTGGTTCCTCCCTTGAGTTAGGTGCTTTTTTAATGCTTGACTGTTTCATGGCTCAGTGTTAAAACCTTTAAAAGTCCTGGAGAACTTTTCCTTGAGACCACTTTAAAAAATTACCAGAAATTCTGGCTCCTTAGAAGCAAAAAATAAATAAATATTGGCTCAAGACTTTTACACAGCACTGTAATGTTCCTTTACTTTTGTCCATCACAGACGAGAAACGGACACTCTCCCTCGGCAGTAAAGTGAGTAGCTATGTTTGAATACACAGAGGCTGTGAGTGGCTGCAAGGTAACAGACTGACACAAGCTACAGCGAAGACAGGGGGGATGGACAAACTGTTCTAGCAGCTAGACGCATTTTATTCATGTATAAGTGTATTTATAGTTGTCCGAACCTAATTTAGTCGCACTTCATCTTTTATTGCGTTGGCATTTACGTAACTTATGTTTTTAAAATGAGCTGTTCCAAAAAAAAAAAAAAATGCTGAATATAGCCTTTGACCCACCTGCCAAGCCTCCAGCTGCTGCGACAAATTGAGCTTCTGCTGGATGGCGTCCAACAGCTGGCTGTTCAGAGACATGATGTCTATTTTACATTTGGCCAGCTCCATTTCTACCGCTTTCTTCCTGCAAGACACACACACAGACACACACACAGACACACACACACAACAATATGAATGAAGGCCACGCACAAAGTCAGCTCTGGCACTTTGCCACACAAATCAGTCATTACTCAGTGACAAAATAAGTTGACTTCTTGCAGCAAACCTCACAGTTATGTTGAATATATGCTGTATCAATTTGTACTTGCACAAGCAGCAGAGTTTATATGGATAAGAGCACTTTGTCAGCATGTATGTCACAGTTCTAGATCATGACATTATGGTCTAGAACAGCGGTCCCCAATGTTTTTAGCGCCACGGGGCGGTTTATGTCCAACAATATTTTCACAGACCTGCCTTTAAGGTGTCGTGAAAAAAAAAAACACAGCACCAGTAGGTATAAAAAAAAAGAAAATTTATTTATAATACATGGAAAAGACCCAGGAAAACTGAGTTAACGATTAAAAAAAAAAGATTAAAAACCCTGAAAACCATAAATTTCACACCTGAGCCTCAACTCTCGTGGCCCGGCACCAAACGACTCACGGACCGGTACCAATCCGTGGCCCGGGGGTTGGGGACAGCTGGTCTAAAACTGTTTTTTCCGTCTATCTAGACTCTAGAACAGGGGTCCCCAATCCCAGTCCACGAGGGCCGGTGTACCTGCAGGTTTTACATCTCACCCTGGGTCAGCAGCAGGACATGTTGATGAGGTAGTTTAGCCATTTAAATCAGCTGTGATGGATCAAGGACACATCTAAACCCTGCAGGGACACTGGCGCTCGTGGACTGGGATTGGGGACCCCTGCTCTAGAATAATAAGGTTTAGGGTTAGGGATTAACAGACTTGATAATTCAGTTATCAAACATATGATTAAAATCTGAAATGATGGCTGAAAATATTTACATCTCATTATGTTATAACTTGAAAAAAATTCAAGCGCTGTCGCACTGTTTGATGATCTGAGGCATAAATTTAATGTAAATACAGTAAAAAGATAAAACTTTTAATCTTTTCAACAGCAAAATGAACTTACTAAACCCGTGCAAACACCTGTTGAAGTAGTGATAAAGGACTAAGCTAGTTGTGAAATCGCACAGTCTTACTTAGCTATGGCATCGTCTCGGTCTCTGATCGCACTCTGGAGCTGCTCGCTGGGTTCTCGAACATCAGCCATTGTCCTCATTCGCTCGTTCTCTTCTCGGAGAGAGTGCATCTCTACAGAGAGCAGCGCCACCTGTGGATCGTGCAGAGTGAATGCGAATGAAACATCCCTGTGAGATTGAGGCCATGTATTCAGGGTGCACGGTTTAATGGCAAAGTTAGACAACATGGTGCTCATGGACGAAATATTTGTTTGACCTAGTTCGGCAGATGATGGAGTGCGTGAGCAGCTTGTGTCATTTAAATCATGCAAGACGGCATTTTAAACCCACAGGAGAGCGTGAGTTGTCCTGGCAGAGAGAAGGTTGAACAAGGTTGAAGCAATGTCCCACATTAGAAAAAGCATGCATCAAATTCAAACTGATGCACGACAGGGTGAGGACTACATCTGCTGCTCTACATCAACACAGTGTTCTTGTTAGACATGATAAACTCCTTAATGCAGCGTTATTACCCCAGAAAGACAGGAAAGGATCTTGACTTCAGCTACATTTATTATCTAAATCTCTGACTGACATGCACATACATAATGCACACACATGGTTGTTTTACCTGGTTGTGCAGCTGCAGCAGCTCCTCTTCATTGCCGCGTGTTTTGTCCTGCTCCACCTCATGCAGCTCTCTGACTTCCCGCAACTCTTCTCCCAGTTTCCTCACCTGCTCCTCCAGAGCCTCCTCATCACTACGCCGTGAGCCCTTTGCACACAAAGCACACACGTTACAACAAAGACTTACCGTGGACAGTATCGGCTTTATGAGAAAGGAACTCATGTGTAAAGTGATGATGATTTCTTTAATGCTAAAAATTGGCATTACATATTGTAAAGACAAAGTGAGGTGAGCATTGCCTGTTTAACATAAAAACAGAGTAGTGGGAAAGTCTGTAGACATTCAGTGTGCCTTTCTCCTGGCCTCCTCCATACACACTGATGATAATTTGAACCAAATACTTCAAATTTAGATTAATGACTCCATAAGACTGTTTCCCGTCCCTAAGTATGGCTTCCTGACAGCTACCCTTCAACTGAGGCTACGTCCACACGTACACGGGTATTTTTGAAAACTGAGATTTTCCGTTTTTGTTTTAAAAAATAATCCCGTCCACACGTAAAGGCAGAAATGAAGGAAAACGCTGTTAGGAACATGCCAAAGCAGCAGGTGGCGATATATTCCTAACTGTGTAGAAATGTTGGCCAATCAGAAGTCTAGAAGCCTCGGTGGGAAATAGTAAACAAAGCTGGGGTATAGAAGCAGAACCGAGTCGTATGTGTGGAGGGACAGTAACTGTGTGTGTATATGTAAGCATTTAAACACTGCAGAGAGAACAATTAACAGTAACAGTATTGTAGAAATTCATTTCACCGAAACAATAACGTGGCGCACAGTGTGACGTCAAAAAAGGCGCACACCTTTGACGCTGCGTTTTCTGTGTTTTCTCCGTTTTTCTCGTCCACACGTAAATGCAAAAACTGAGTTTTAGAAAATATCCACCCTGGCCGGAGTTTTTAAAAATCTCCGTTTTCAGTGACCGAAAACGCCGTTTACGTGTGGACGAAAGGTGCAAACGCATAGAAAAATCTGCGTTTTCAAAAATACCCGGGTACGTGTGGACGTAGCCTGAGACCATTTCTGATGGGGCTTCAGTGAACAGCGTCTCTCAGGTCTTTCCTGTTTCTGAAGGATGTGACTCTGGGACACTGCCCAACTTCTGCAGATAGCTTAGGCCAGGGGTGTCCAACTCCAGGCCTCGAGGGCCGGTGTCCTGCAGGTTTTAGATGTGTCCTTGATCCAACACAGCTGATTTAAATGGCTAAATTACCTCCTCAACATGTTTTGAAGTTCTCCTGGTAATGAACTAATCATTTGATTCAGGTGTGTTGACCCAGGGTGCTATCTAAAACCTCCAGGACACCGGCCCTTGAGGCCTGGAGTTGGACAAAGCTGGCTTAGGCCCACCACTTCCACTTATCCGGTTTCCTCAGATTTTTTTAGGACACACTGCACACCAAGTGCCAAGTTTCATCTAATAGTTATAACAAATGTTTCTGTGACAGACTGCTAGCACCAAAGGGCCTAAAGATAAAATTTAAAATGGAATTCTTTGTCTGTTGTGTGTAGTCACAACACTGGTTCCTTCCTTGTGTACCTTTCTTATGCTTGAATGATTCACAGGTCAGTGTTAGGTGGCTTAGCAAACTAAAGAAGTATTCCTCTGAAAAGCCTGGAGAACTATTGATGAGAACAAGCGGTGGCTCAAGACTTTTGTCACACAGAAAATAAGATGCTGTATTGCCGTGTACAGTACTACATAAATAGTTCTTCTTTTGAAATCGCCAAAAATTACTGGTAGTCCAAAATTAGTCATTATCTCACTTTTTCAGGTAACACCTAATATTAGTCTAACAGCAACAATGCTGACTGCCAGCTTGTTGCTCATTACCGTAGACTCATTGCCATCTAGCAGATTCTGAGTGAGCCTCCGTAGCTCTAGCAAGCTGGTGTGGAGGCTCCCAGTAGGCACATCCTTGGCTGAGGAAGTCTCAGAGGACTCGTCCATGGAGGAGTCAGTGGACAGCGCTGAATCCGTGACATCGTTTCCCCGCAGATGAGAGCAAAGTGAGCGAACTTCACAGTAGGCCTCCCATAGCTGAAGACGTAGCTGATTGATCAACAAGACAAGATAGTTTAGATATTAGTCACCAACACTCCTGATGCTCACAGCGAGTTTAAACAAACTGACTGTGGATACGATCAGGCAGTCATAAACATCGCTACCTGCTCCCTCTCCTGCTCCTGCTCCTCCTGCTCCATACTTTGCTCTATCTCACACAGCAGGCTGGAAGGATGGGGGGTCAGAGTTTGGAGGCTGTGCTCCTCCGTCAGCTCCTCCAACCTAGCGGCCAGCTGCCTGTGGGACACCTGAACCTCCAGCAGCTCCAGCTGGCTCTGCCGCAACTGGACACGAGAGAGGAGTTAACTAAGACTTAACAGTGGCATTCATCTCATTTCCAACTCTATATTTTTATACTTGGGCTATATTAGAGTAGCTCTGGATGATAGATAGTTCAAAATCATTGTTATTTATGCAATACTGAACCTTAGTGGAGTTCATCAGCTCCTCCTCTGTCTGAAACAAGCCGTTTTACCTCACTTTCTCCTTCTTTTAAGTAACTTTTTCTGGTTGGCTATGCACTTAAAAACTCACAGGGATTACTTGTTTATACACTGACGTAATAGCTAGATATGAAAGAAAAGAAGGGAAAGCAAAATAATCTAAAACCACTCTAATCATTTGTAATAATAATAATAGAAATAATGTAGGTAGCAATTATTCCCCGAAGCTTCATTTATGTGTCCGTACCTGGAGGTCCTTCTCGTGACACTGCTTCTCCAGCACCAGCGTCCTCTCCCGGAGCTCATCCACAGTATTCTGCAGCAACTCGTTCTCCTCGAGCATGGCGTGCACTTGGTGCTCCGACTCCATCTTCCGTTCTGACAGCATCTTAATCTAGCATTTCAAACAGTGACAGTTAGACCCTGCGCTGTGGGAAGCAGGCGTTACGTTTAGAATCCAAGCATTGCTCAGATTTCCTGGTCGATCGCAAACAAATGGGCAGCTATGGACCTGATTAAAGGCTGCATATTGTTTTTTCCCTGCCTGTGAGGGAAGCTGGGCTCTTGCACAAGATTAAAAGCACTCCCACTGGCCTAAAGAATGTTCGTTGCCTAGCACGGGTGTCTGCATTGGTCGCCACCCTCGTCTTCAGGAATGTTTTGGTGATGCTTTAGCATCTAAGCAAAGTTTCATAGCAGTGTACTGCTTACCGTGCTTGGGTAATGGCCTTATATTGAAGACACAAGATAGACTTCATGAATTGTCTTCCCTTGCAGCTGCCTGAGCAGCTTTGCCCATTAAACAAACATCAGCTCTGCTCATTTTTATCCCTCCTGCTTCTGACCTACATCTGATAACCTACTTCGCAGCACAGGGAGCTTTCATGCAGAACAGTTGTTTTTACTGGCACATGTGCATCTACATGATCAGGTTCTGGATATTTTGGGTTCTGCGATAGTCTCTGCTTTCATCCTAACAGGCCAAAAAGCCATTAGTCATCAAGAACATGTCATATAAAGGCAAAGCATTGGAATAAGGGGAGCACCCAGACATTGCAGTATCTCTAAATATAGAGCAGGAGCCTTTTCTCCCAATTATAGCACAGGCTCTGCAGTCTGGGTGTTTTCTCCCTGGCTTTGAAGAGAAGCTGCGGAACAACCTGAACTCTTACAGCACTGACGTAGAGGACATATCCATTCACATATGGCACAACTGACATCACAACACAGCTCATGCTCTGATAAAAACAAAAAAAAAAGTATCCAAGCTTGGCCTCGGAAACAGGGATCGGCAAAAATGCTGCGCACATAACATATTACATACTATAAAGGTGAAAAGAGTCAGCATTTTGCCCCATCATCAAGACACATGACAGGCAATTGCAAAAATCAAAGCGAATATCAGCGCCTTCGCTGTTCCTGCTGTTTTACAGTGTGTCACATGCAGCATGCAGTCAGGCTGAGAGACGGTGCAGGGGAACCACTCACTTCTAGCCCTTGCTGCTCCAACCAAGAAGGAAGGAGGGTGAGGGGAATGGGAAATGGTGAGAAAGGCGAAAAAGATAAAGAAGAAAGGAAAGAAATCACACAAGTGCCTCGAGTTCAAAGGGAAGATCATCCCCTGAGAAAAAAATAATTTATTAAAGGAAGAAAGACTTTTCTTTTTCTTTTCATCATTAGTGGAGACTTTAAAGCAAGACTGTGTCTTTTATTGAACAAGTGGACACTGTGGCTACAGGTGGTAATTGCAAGATAATGGCATACTGACTCTTTAAAGTCATCATCATTAGGCAAGCAAAGTGAGGGGACCGGATGTCAGATAAACAGCAACATTTATACTTACCTACCTCGCGATCGATTACAATTAAAACTAATGATGCATCTCGAGTCTCCCACTTAAATGTTTGAACTCGCTATACTAACTAAATAAAAGATGGACCATAGACTGTGCTGTAACTCATAACAAAGCCCTAGGTAAAGCCTCAGGTGAGACACGCAGTGGTTTCACTTTAGAGGCTGTTTTCTTATATACACTCCCTGGTCTACATGGTCTAAATATTTCAAAAACCCTACTGGGAAAATCCCAATAAATGAGCAATTTCTTGCTGATATCCCATGTCAGTGGAAAGCTGCTTTAGGCTGAGGCTAAGGGAAGGATGAGAGCATCGCTGACTTACAGCTTGTCAAACCTTGAAGCAGATGAGTTACAGCAACAGAAGACCACACCAGGTATCTGTTTTGTTAACTAAAAATAGGAAAGTGAGGCTACAATTCACACTGGCTCACCAAAATTGGACATGACTGGAAAAATGTTGCCCGGTCTGATGAGTCCTGATTTCTGCTGCAACGTTCGGATGGTAGGGTTGGAATTTAGAGTAAATAACATGAAGGTATGGATCCATCCTGTCGTGAATCAGCAGGTCAAGCTGGTACTGGTGGTTTAATGGTGTGGGGATATTTTCTTGGCACATTTTAGCCCCTTTTATGAATTACTCCTATTACAAATGGAGTATTAATTATATGCCAAAGCCTACTTGAGTATTGTTCCTGACCCCGTCCATCCATTAAAGGTCAGAGTATGTCACAAAACTCAAATGATCTCAAACTGGTTGGCTGTACTTAAATGACCTTTGCTGTCACCAAATCACAATCCAATAGAGTAAATTGGGATTGCGGTGGAACAGGATTGACAAACCTGCTGCAACTGTGTGACGCTATGATGTCAATATGGACCAAATTCTCTGAGGAATGGTCCCAGCATCATTTTGAATCTGTGCCACAAAGAATTGAAGCAGCTCTGAATCAAAAGGGAACTAGCAAGTTGTACCTAATGAAGTGCCCTGTGAGTGTATCTCTGACAAGAATGACTTCATGCAGTGCACTGTAAGTAAAGAAATAGTGAAAATGTGAAATATTCAAATAGCTGCGTGTATGTTTGCGATAGTTTCCAGCCAGCAGAATATCGTCAGCATCCAAGGGCAATGTCCACACTAGCTATTTTAGCTAGATTAGCTATTTTAGTTTAGCTGTCCAGATTAGCAATCTTAGCCTAGCCATGCAGATTTTCTTTCCTTTTTAAATCAACCATTGATGTTAATGTGACATGCATGTGGCATAGTTTGGCGCTGGTGCGTATTAAAGCGCCATCTTCAGTATAACATTTTTTAGATAAGTGGTGACTGGCATAATGCATTTTAAATGTAAGTGCAAAATCCAACATTTCTGGTAAGTGTATAACTTGCCTTACTTGACCTGGGCCTGTCAAAAACAGTGTATTACATGGTTGTGGACAAAATGAAGTATCTGAACAGACCAGCTTATAGAATTGTACAGTTCTTGGTAACTAGAAATGACTTAAATTGCTTCTACTAGGCACCATGATTTTTTAACTCTTAAGTACCTAAGATAAATGTTCCTGTTAGAAGTTCTAGTCAGCTTTAGGAGGAGTTTTCTCACTTTGTGCATGTTCAATCAACTGTACTTGTTATGAAGTTATGTATAAAGTAGACGGGATGCACACAAGACTGACCTCAGCCTGTAGAGTCTCTAGTCGTGTCATGTGCTGGCGTGTGGACACACTCTTCTCCCTGAAGTCATCCCGTAATGAATGGACCTGAGTGGACAGCTGCCTCTCCACCTCTGCAGCCTGGACAAAGACAGAAAGGGAAGGACAGAAACTGAGCTTAAAAGAGGCCGGCTTTTAGTTTGAAAGAATACAATTTAGCACTGTAAAACGTTGCTCATGTAAGCGTTGTTCGTGGTAATACTGGCATTAAAAATCAATGTTAACGTGTTGCAGAACTTGATAACTTAAATTAGAATACTGGCACTGCAACTCTTTTGTCTTTTCTCCCCCATGGTGACTCATTGGAGGCTAACACATGCAGACACTCAAACACATTGCTGTTCAGTTTGCACTCACACTGTGTTAGTGACACTGACGTGCTGTAAATCAGCCCTCCCTAGTCTGTTTTGGTAAATGGTGCATTTAATAGCTGGTTCTCTAAAAGCACAAATTCACCCACAAGTCATGGCCCTTGCTAAAAGCCTCAAACAACGGAAATGATCTGCTCGCTATTTGTGCAATCCAGTGAAGCAGCAGCAGCAGCCTTAGTGCATCACTAGAGCTTATTGGACAGGTGGGATCAGACCACACAGAGCCAGGCTGTGCATCATTAGCATAAAGCTGCACTCAGGAAGCTACATTTTGCATTATCATCACTGCCATGGCAACAGCAAAATCCTAAAAAGCATAATTTATCTCTCTCAGGAGATACTGAAAATTGAGTAAATGGACTAACAAAAGAAAAACAAACTAGAAGCAGGAAGTCCGTTTATATTTCCTTATTTTTGTTGCCTTTTAATCACCGAGTGTTGAATGAAAGTGAGGATGACTTATTGCATCAATATCAATAAAAGCCTCTAGATGGCACTACACGCTGCTGCAGCTTTTTGAGGCGCTCACAGAGAGATGAAAGGGCTCAACAGCTGGGCTGTACATGCATCAGGCCATTTTAGTTCACTTCTGTTTGTAAAGCAGCACTGTTTGTGGTGTCAGTGTTCTTTGGGAAGTCTCTAAAGACAGGCTGCCATTGTGACCATTTCTGGGGCTCCACTCTGAACAGCACCTAACAACACAGTGTAAGCACCATGACTACTCACGTTTCTACTGCTTACCTGCAAAGGCCTATTTACCTTTAAATAAATCAGTTTATCATCCACTTCAATCCATCATGAAGCACTAAAAAAAATCCTGATTTACAGAACTTAGCGCCTCATGGACAATCAAATCCTTCCCTGCATGCATATGACCTGGATTAAATAATGAAAACAGGGGTTGCTATATGTTATTCTTTTAGAACAAGTCAATAATGTTTACATCAGAAGGGCAAAAAGTAAAAACAAGTTGAAAAGTGAAAGTTAAGCTTTCCTTCAGAAAACATTGTGGTACTGATGGTCTAGAATAATCTCTGGATCCAGATAAATTTGTGATATATTTGCAAACATGATTCAGGTCCCAACTAACTCTAAAAGTTAATCACTTCTAAGCTGAACAAGCCCCATCTCTTAACTTTTTGAGTAATCCTACCAACAAGTAGATAAACTGAACCAATCGCATGAACTACTTGGCAGAGCAGTGATGACTAAGTGATGACTAAGCAATAACTTTAGTTTTTATAGGTCTAATTATTCATGTGTCAGCTTTGCACCTGGTACTTAAACACAGAATTGAAAACAAGCATGCTTTGTGTGCCATGCTGTAATAAAGGAGCCGAATGAGCTTTTATGAATCAAAAAAATATGGTGTGGAAAACCTTCTTTTTACTTTTTACACAAAGCATATAAACAAGAATCAACGATGGATGTATATAACTTGGGAAAGCAGAGAGATGAAAAACTCCAAGTTATATCCCAAACACCAAAGATTCATGGATGTTTTGTCGGCTAAATGTGATTTCCATGGAGTTTTCCCCCCTCGTAACACGTGTTTCTCTTTCCTGAACTGAGTGGTTTCATTCATATTTCAGGGCTGCTCAGGTGTGTGTGCGTTTCCTTATGTTTGTTACCTCTAATCTACACGTTCCTTCAACTAGAGAATTTTTTGTCATAGTTTGTCATTAATTAGACTGTAATAATTGTCCTTTTAACATGTTGTTCAACAAGTGTTTGTTGGTTGGGTAGTCAATGTAGTTGACTCTTTGTAAACCTTTGACAAACTACAGTCATGTTTTCTGAAATAACACAAAAGGACACCTTTTTCAAACAATGTAAATGCAGGTATGGGATATGTCATTCCAAAAAACTTGCTGAGAAAAAGGAAAACATACAAATACTTGACAGTCTGATCTGATTAGTTCAGTCAAGAAGCCCAGATGTACTTATCTGGATGAACACTACATAGTGCCGTTGTCTTTGAGTGGAAAACAGGGACAGGTAGCAGGAGCCAGTGTGACAAGCAGGCCAATGTGACATCTGACCCACTGGCCCAACAAGCTGACAGATTGAAATCGTTTTGGGCAAACCGCAGAGTCGACCGTGAAGTTCCAAACAGTCACTTAATCTGTGCATAAACTCCTCAGATTCCAGATCAAGTATTATCAACATGACAGGACAAACTGGGGGGAAAAGAAATCAGACTGCTGCGACTGAATCCAGGGCACCAAAGTAGGGCTGAGCAGAGAGACGTGTTACTGTAAAGCCTCTTTACTCTGGACATCACTTCCGGTAAATACGTGACATTCGCTTTTCCAAAGGTGGCAGGAGGAAGAGGAGGAGAGTCACTGCTGCTGATGCTGTTTGGGGCTTTCTGACCCGATTCAGGTGCATCAGGGGTCTTGGGTGACACAAGCTGGCATCAAACTATCTGTATCCTTGTGCCATTCTGTAGAGCACATTCCCATGGTAACAACACAGAGGGTTTCAATTTGCATGTCACTCTGGTTGTCATAGCAACCGCAGAGAAGTGGGATTGGCGGAGCTGCGACTTGGGGTCTCAGTACTTGTGGTATTTTCCGCATTCTCTTTCTCAGAGCGCCGTTCCTTGCATGGAAGGAGGAACCCTCCGTCTTAAACAGTTGCATAACAAATCCCACGTGACAATACGTGAGTGCGACAGCAGATCTTATAGGTGCTCCAGCAACTGCTCCATATAGTGTCAGCAAACGGATGGACAGATGAGCAGCACTGGCTGGAGTTTATAAATGTAAGGTTTGAACTAACCTGACAGGTAAATTTAAGTAAGCGATGAGGAAAAAAATTGCACTGACTCCTCCTGTACAGCCTCAAATGAATCAAACACAACGTTCAGAGTTTCCTTAAGTAAACTCTGAATGTTGAGGGAAGTAGAATTGACCCCAAACATAAAGCGTGACGCTTTTTTTGGCAGAGTCAGGGCACCCTCTGCTTTCTCCCAGCCTGTGTGGTAATGTAATTACAGAAAGGTCCCTTTTCCTGCTTGTTCGCTCTGATCAGATTAAGCCCGATGAGATTGGCTGCCCTGACACTCCAGACCCACGGAAACAAGCACACACCTCCTGAATCAATGACAGCCTATTTTCTCTGAGTGCACTGAAATAACATATAGCATTAATAGTCAGATCTGGACTCATTCAAAACACATACACACAAATATAGTGCCCAGACCGAAGAAAGCCATGAAGGAGGGGACTATTTTTATGATCTTCTTTGCTCAAATACCACCGTTACCTGCTGCTGTTATTAATTAAGTAGAGTATGGATTGAAGTTGTTTTGGTTCCTGACTTAATGCATATAGCAAGGCTATTAGCTTGGATTATAGCTAATCCCTTCAGGACCGTATCTTACCCCATGACTTACATCACTTCCTATGAAGTGCCCTGGCTTGTCAAGGTCATCTCACTGGAGCCAAATGAAAAGAGCCTGTTAAGAGCTGATCCCTGTGTTGTTAAAAGAGCATAACACTGTTTTCTTGTATTTGCCTGTAGGTTTTACTTCCTCTGAAAAGCTGGCCATTTTACATAAACAGACTTTTTAATGGGCAAATGTATAAATAAAAGCATAAATCATGAAATATTTAGCATTTAAAAAAAATAACTGTCTAAAAAAGCTGAGATCAATTCACAAATTGACCTTAATGTGATTCACCAGAGAAATAAAAGCTAAAATAAACCTGCAAATATAATTAATGCTAATGATTTCTCTATTACTTTTTTTAATTGCTTCTACATTTTGTAAATCCATATATTTATGCTTTATTGCCAAACAGGTCTGATTTTGATCTCTGTGATTGAATTAGAGACAAGGCTGGATTTTCCGTGGCGTTGTGTCTGGTCCACTTGTTTGTGCAGTGATGTATAACACTTTTCCAGGAAAAGGTGCAAGGCTATGTAAAATGTAAACAAGAATGGCCAGTACAAATATAGCTTATCAAATGTAGAAACTCAGACATTTTAGTGCATTGACGACTAGGAAAATATTATATCTTGGATTTTTATTTGTTTGTTTTTTGTTTGTTTGTTTGTTCGGGAGGGGGGGGGGGGGGGGGTATTTGGTGAGATCTCAATGTGTGGGTGGAGGCTTTGGGAATACTATGACCTGACTATCTGCTGATGGTACTGGAAATTTAAGCTCTATGATAAGTCACAAGGACAGTTTGCAGCTTACTGATAGTCAAGAGACATACTGTGCTTCCTTATAAGGAGTATGTACTGAACCTGTGTGTGTTATTAGACCTTTAGAACTGGATGACCAGCCCTGCTGTAACATGTAACTTTCTCTTTGACATTAAGTGACCACAATACTGCACAGTATATTTTACACTGTTCGTCTTTATCGTTTGAACAGTTATTTCTGAGGAAAAACTCTGTCTCATCATAACAAATAGTGCAATAAGTGAAGTAACAGCTCACAAATGCAATTTAAAGCACTACAAAAAACCAAAAACACGCAGGCCCATTTAGGCCTATTAAGGAACTGTCTTGCTTGTCACCAGCACAGTGATCAAATCCCACCATCAATTCCAGTAGAAGAGTCCATTAGTTACTGTGCTCGATGTCACAGGTGGCTTGCATGTTTGCAAAGACACCATAAGTGCTGTTTATTATACACAGGGTTTAGAGAGACATCTGCCGTCCACACATTAACCATTGTGCACATCATCCAATCACATGGCTCCACAATGAAAACTAAACAAAAATAATAGTTTGTGAGCTGTGCCCGCCCACCTGCACGCTAGACTTTTGCATTTGTTTCCAAAATCCAACTTTTCAGTTTTCCAACTGTACCTTAGTAAAACAAGTGATGCAACACAGTGAAATGTGTCACTGTCCCAACTGTTTTCAAACGTTATGTCAGAATGAAATGAAAAATTTTGAAATATAATCTAATTTCTCAGTTGCGACATCTGGCATGTCTTCAATTAAAAATGAATGATGATTGCACAGCATCCCAACTTTTTTTTTTTTTTTTTTTTTTTTAGAAATCAGCAACATGATTGAAAACAATTAGTAGACGTGCTTCATTGTGATTTTTAGGAGGCATGGCTTACGCAACAGTGACAAGCTAGTTATCACTTAGCCAACTTATTTAACAGGGTTAATAGGACAACATATAGATCTACTTTTATTATGAATCTGTTTCACTAGAAAATCTAACCATTACAAGAAACAGGTCAGATGAAAATGAAAGGCCTTTTGTGGCTTTACTACTGCACAGTTTCCTCGGGGTAGCCTTACACTCCCTCCATTCATCCAGACATGTAAACAGCTAATATTACTTAGTCACAGGCCATTGCTTAGTAATGAGCCCAGACAGAAAGAGAAAGAAAAAGAAGAAAGACGCAAAGAAGAAAGAATAAAGTGAGATGGTGGGAGCACTGTGGCTGACCTCATTATTTTTACTAACCAGTAGGTCTTCCTCTGTCTGCCCAGCACCCTCAATCATGAGATCTGGATCGATGCAGTCAATTTGTTCTCATGAATTTCCCTGAGACCACAAAATCTGCTGTCCTCCTCAAAACATAACACAGACCACTTCTGGGAATATCTTCATAGTTTCCCATGCCAGGATTTCAGTGAAATAAATCCAGTTTAATTATTCTAAGTGTCTACTTTTGCTGCAATCCACAGTAACTGACTTGCCCAGCACCGCCCTTTGATTGCAATGCGATCGCGGTGTTGGAGCAAAACAGCTCAGGAGGCTGATTTAACCTGATGAAGATGAGGGGGAAAAGTGTGGGTTAAAAATCAACTGCACTGGGCCTTTCCCATGTGCCTGGGAGCAGATCATATCTTCTCCCAGGAGAGGAAACAAGCACAATCCTGAGTGTCATCAGAGGCAGTAGTGACGGCATTATCGAAGCACCTGTACAGGCCTGTCAGTTGTTCTGTACAGGGGCCTTGGGGCACCTTAAATTGTAGCTTCAGCACCCACCGTAAAGCTACGTGACACCAGTCAAGTTGTTACACTAGCCTGACAGGTGCTGTATGTTTCTCTCACGTGCGAGACGAGCAGGATCAGGGGCGTTTCAAGAGTAAAAAAAAAAAATCATAAAACTCTGTCTGAAATAAATATAAAACCATACCACTTGACAGATTTCCAGCCTCCATAAACATGAACTCTAACACATAGCTGGCCTGTAAGAAGTGATGGCAGCGACACTGATTTAACAGCGAGGTACTGGATCTTAGGAAATGCAGCGTATGAAACGAATGATGCTTCACAGGTCCGTTGTTTAAAGGTCACTTTTAAAGTTATAAAGGAGACAGAAAGTGGACCAAGCCACTGTTAGGCATATGAGGGGGAGTCGATTTTTTCAACATGTAGAATATATAGTTGTTCATCGGCTATAATTAGCACAAAAGGACTTCTGGGCATATTGTTACATTGCTAAATATCATACTAGATAATGCATTAAGGTAGACGACACAAAGAACGGGGGATCTGGCCTCCACCGTACCCCCATGATCTCCACCCACGGTTACACTGATATGACAATTCAATTCTGGGAGGGGGCAATTAAATTTCATGTGCAAAGGAACAGGGCACACCACAAGCCACCAAATCTAGCGATATGTCTGTGAAGGTTCTCAGTCATCCAGGTCATCGTAGTCAAAGGAGCTTGCAGGTTTCACAATGAACCCACCCGAAACTCTGGCTGATTGGGACCCACACCCAGTTCCACACCTTGGCTCAGGCGATTAGAGGAACATCAGGGGGTCCTTTTGTCCCTCTGTGGGGGGACACTCCCACTAGGGTTATATCTGGGACTCTCCACCATTTGACCTTAGAACTGAAGAAGCCTCTCGGATGAGAGGTGAAACGTCTTCAAGTAACTTAAAGAAGTCCAGACGCTTTTCTTTGCAAGCTCCTTTGACCACCAAATCTAGCCACAAACACAAGCAGCATTCTGGTCTGTGAAAGCACAGCATTCCTATGACATCTGTTATTAAATACGATGACCTTTAACCACCAAGCAGAACATAAATAATATTAAACCGTTGTTTATTAAGTGGCAGTGCAATTATCACAGAGGTGAACAGTGTGAATAAAAGGACACTCTAATAGAGCAATTAAGTGTGCACTCGGTCTGAATAGAGGCTGCTTGTTTTGATGTTGATTGAACAGATTGAGGTGTTGTACTGAGCTCCTTAGGAAGGCTTAATCAGCTCTGGCTACAAACATTAGCATTCTCACTTCTGTCAGTCTCCACCTGCTGTCAGACTCAGTTTACCCTAATGTGTTTCCAGTATATCCAACAAGGATAGAGCCTGAAGCTTTCATGGTGACCCCGATCGCTGCTTTATTATACATCTGAGTGCTCATCTACTGTAATGTGTCTGTCTGGAGATCTGCTATGAGACCTTTTCTACTGTGCCAGTCATAATAACTGCACTCAAATTACCTGTCAATATGCAGAGCGCTATTGCATAAGTGTGCAGTCCAATCGTTCTAAATTATTCCGCTTAAGACCTGGAAGCTACACTTTTATATTGATGAGTTAGCATAATTCAGGTGAAGTCAGAGAGAGATGGGCTGAATAAAGATGGATCCATCCTGAGGGGTGATGAATCCTCACTTGGCTGAGCACCTTATGTCATATCAGCCAGGCAAACTGAGTTGTGGCCTCACTGGCCCTGAAGCCAGGCCAGGGAGAAACACTTATTCAGATACACAGATGCACATACTGGCATTTCTGTGAGTCGTGTTTCTCGGTGGGGTGGAAGGGCATTTACAGCGGCTTTAAGACCATGTGATTTGATGAGTCAAAGCCCAGACTAATTAAATCTTCCTTGAGAGTGGCCCAGGGAGCCTGAAGCAACACATTTGAAGCACAAACATGCACACAAGCACACGGGCTGAAGCATTCCTCACCCTACTGAGTTGCTCCAGCAGTCTGTGGTTCTGTTCTGAGAGCTCGCTGATGGCCTTGGTCTTGTCCCTGTCAGCTTCTTTCAGCTGGACTTGCTGTCGCTCCAGCTCGCCCTGCAGCTGCTGGACATCCGTCTCCAGCTCGGCCACCCGGCCCTCCCATTCCCCCTCCCGGCTTTCCAGACGCCGTCGCAGCTCATGCTTCTCTTGCTCCAGGTGCTGCATTATGTTGACAAGAAGAAGAGGTCACCATGTTTAAAACCCTTAACTTTAAACACAAGTACCAAAAAAGACTATTGGGGGTTTGACAATGACAAATACTGGTGGTTCTATGGACTGAGAAAGTAAATCTGTCTTGGGCAAACACATTAGAGTATTGGTGGTTAAAAAACAAACAAAAAAAAGTTGAGACTGGAAACACCAGTTGAATCCACTGAACAGGTATTTTTTCTGCAGTTTGCAGTGGACAGATGTGCATTGCACCACCAGCAGCTGCCAGCTGTTATGGTCCTAGGATCAAGCAATCACAAAAAAGAGGTATCACATAGACTCAAAACAAAACAACATCAAGCACTGCCAAAAAAAAATGAAACAACATCAATGATAAGGAGATGTTAGGGCTCAGCTTCTCTGAGGATAAATGTGGATCAAAGGGATGAACAGATGTACAGCAGATACACTAGGCCAGGATTAGTCCCTGTGTTTTTTCATGTGATTTGTTTTTTCTCTGCCCATGTGCCTGGTTGTTCGAAACATTTGGAAAACAACAAGAACAAAAGATCAGCTGTTAAGCCTTCATTGTAAACATGATGAGTTTATAGTGAATGCTGTGCTGGTCACTTTAGCCATAGACTGGACTGAGCAGCATGCCTATCTACACTGTATACTATAACTAGACTTGGAGCACATTGTGTACAATGACAGAACTTGCAAGTGTGCAGGCAGCATTTGTTGCTGAGTTTGTTTCCAAACAAGGCCTAAAGTTGACACAAACCAAAACCATACTTGAATTAAAACTTATCAGGCGTACTTTCTTTAGATTACCTCCAATTTCTCGTTGAGATCTTTGTGCATTTTCTCATATTGCTTGGTCAAGTCTTGGTTTCTCTCCAGCAACGCTTTGCCGAGTTTAGCAGCTAAAACCAAGTCTTTTTCCTTTTGGCGAAAGAGCGACAGCAATTCTGCGTTATGCCCCACCGCAGGCGTGTCTGGGTCTGACAGCTGCTCCTCACCTCCCCGCTCCCCGGTAAGCATGGCCAGTTCCTCCTCCAAGGCCATCCCGAGGCCTCCGGAACCGGCGTGCCGCAGCGGATGACCCTGAAAGCCGCCGGGCTCCTGAGCGGTGGGGCTACCCCGGGACTCCATGCAGTCGCTGTCCAGCTCCAGTGGTGCTGAAACCACGGCAGACGTCTGCAGGTCTAGGCAGAACGCGGACATCGCCGCCCGGCGGAGGAGAGGCCAACAGATTACAGCCGACTGATTTCACACCGGATGAACCCACCCTGCTCCGACTGTGTTGGGCTGACCGGGCCGGCTTCTAATCAACAATTCATCCATTATCGTCGCTCTTTGGATCCCGTGGTGTTTAAAAAGTGCTGCCTTCCCAATTTCCTCACGTCCCCCTCTCCTCGTTAACCTACCAGCCGCAACGGTGGCTCTGATTGAATCCCAGCAAACACCGCCTCCTCTGCAGCTCACTGACTGCTTGTTTATGATTGCTCACAACAAAATATCTTTATCCCGGTATGAACCGCCTCAGTGAATTCTTCGCAGCCGTCGGTCGGTCAGGGTCCATCCCGTCTCGGGGTCCTGGATCCCCCATAATGATCGGCCTCCACACCGGAGGAACTTAGCAGCCAAACATGATAAGCGCGATCCCGATGCCTCTCAACCTCCTTCCTTTCCTAATGCGCGTTCCCGCCACGGCCGTGACGCCAGCTGAAACCTGTTACAAACGAGCAGCCGATTGGCTGAAAATGATAGCGCCATATTTTGGTGCTTCACACACACATCTGTGACATCCAGTAAATGAACACGTGAAGGGATAAAATGAAAACACTGTGCTGCCTTCAGTAGTGCAGGAGCCTAAAACCTACACCTACACCTACATAAGCGGGCACTTAAAAACAACAACAAAAAAAAATACAACTTTTTTTTTACATTGATTAATTTAAACTTAAGCTTTCACGATTTTTTAAAAAAGAATCTTTCAACTTGATCGCTTGGTCCAAATAAATAGGCTGGTAAACATGGATTTATGTAAATGAACAAAAGGCAAATAAAAACAAAGAAAAGGTTAAAAAAAAAAACTACAACCGCAGGGCCCAAAAAAACCTAGAGTTTAAATAAACATCAGTTATTTATAGGCCCTAGTGTTAATATATAGCTCTTTTTCCAGATAACATAAAAGTAAAGTTTTACTTTTATATTACCTTGTGTATAATACCTTGTACGTTACCGTTTGTACTACTCTGGTCACTCTGTTGTATTACTCTGTTTATATCACTGTGGGCACTTTTTTTCTCTACCTGCACAGCTCTGTCAGTACATTGCGGTGCTAATATGGCACAAGACACTTTAACTTTCCACTCGCACAATGTACATTTTCAGACTTTTAATTTTAAAAATCCAGATTGTTTTATTTAATTTACTTAATGTATATAATTCACTACTTACTATATATAATGTCCCCTTTATGCACAGTCGAGGAGCGTTTCAGGACACATTTAATTTCACTGCGCATTGTACTTGTATAACTATGAACGTGACAAATAAAGAATCTTGACTATTACCTACATAAACCGATCTTACCACAGTTTGTGGGTATGTTTGGACTACAGGTGTAGCTGGATTACAGTGTCAGAGGATATTCAGGGGTATTTCTGGCAAAACTAGTCTGCAACACGAAGTTATCACGATATTTGATAACGTGCACATTTACAGTCTAGGTTCAAAATGTAATACCAAAGCAAAGTGACCAGTAAGGTTATCATATTACGTTTCGTTTATTTGAAAAAAAATGTAATTATTTACACCATAAGATACATATGATACATTTTGGGGAATGAGTAACTTTATAACTTGTTTTTTGTTCTTTGAAAAATACAAGCAGCCTCTCAGATGTTTCTAGAGAAGCTAATTAGCATAATGAGCTAACAGCTGTCTGTGAAATGAAATGTCTGTACACCGTGTATCAAGATATAGCTAATTTAATTGTTGTCAAATTTACACAAATTTAGCATTAGGCTATATTAATTAGTAGTTATAAATAGGTGCTGCGACCTCCGTCCACCCAGCAGTTTGATGTCTTCCAAAAGCGCCCACTAAATATAAACTAACACAAATCATAAGGAAGAAAATGGAGAAATGCATGATGGGAAACTGCTTATTAACTGCTTTAAGAGATAAATTCAGGGTGAGTTGATAAATAAAGGATTAAGCCACAGGGATTAGGTTTAGGGTCATGTGTTTACAAGTTAAAGGTTTTTAATGGACTCGCTAAGTCCTTCACAGATACTGTAATATGTGTGTATGTAGTAATGAGGGGGATGGGGTTAAAGATGGGGTAGGGTCCTACAAACAAAGGCTCTACTGGGAGCACAAAAGAAGTGGGTCACAGCCTGCTGGCCCACCATGGCCTAACTTTGTGGATGGGGGTGCCACCATAGCTCAGTGGATAAACTCTGCTTTGATAAACCTAAGCTTAATGAATTTATCCGTATTAATATTATATTATATTGTTTGCAAATATAAGGAAAAATGATAACATTTGTCCTATAGATAAATAGTTGTACAGTTCAGTTTTTTTATATAGTGCTAAATCACAACAACAGTTGCCTAAAGTCTCTTTATATTGTAAGGTAAACACTGTACAAAAATAGAGAGAAAATACCAACAATTACACGACCACCTATGAGCAAGCACTTTGGCGACACTGAGAAGGAAAAACGTACTTTTAATAGGAAGAAACGTCTGGCAGAACAAGGCTCAGGGAGTGGCATCTGCCATTGGGAAAGAGGTTAGAGAGACAGGACAAAAGACACACTGTGGAAGAAAGCCTAACTAAGGTAGGTGTAAGCTGAAGGCTCGACCTCCCATTCTACTTTTAAATATACTAGGAACCAACCATCAGAGAGCTAAGTACTCTTTTGGGGTGATATGGTACTATAACGTCTTTAAGAGAAGATGGGGCCTGGTTATTCAAGACCTTGTATGTGGGGAGAAGGATTTTAAATTATTCTTTGTTAGCATAAGTTTATTAATTTTCCTTTTATTTTTTGATAATCATTTTTAAGGTTTAAGTAAATGCAAACTCCCTGGCCAAAAACAAGGTTTGAAACCTTTTCCAGTTTTTTAATAGAGGGTAAAAATTTCTTCAGAGGATAACAACGTTTTTATATGCAAGAAAAATCATGAAAAATACATATTTTTTCTTTTTCTTCTACTTCCTTTTTTGACTAATAAGGGATTAATCAACTGCTTAAAGCCTATTATTAGGGCTGATGATCAAAGGGACACAAATCAGACCAACCCCGGTGGTTCTTTATTATAGACTGTGGCTCCCTCTGTGGAAAAGATGATGATATTACATGCACCTTCCCCAAGTGATGAATAAGAGATGATCATCCTACTTTCCCTACTTGCAGCTCACTTGCTGCAGATCTGAAAAGTATTTTAGGATTGTGATGTGTTATAAATATTTATGCTATAAAACTGTATCTGAGCTCTTTCTGAATCATTGCCAATCCCTTTGTGTACAAAATGTTTTGAAACAAGTGAACATTATTATAGAGATTCATGACCAAAATATGTAAATTGTTGACATATTCTGTGAAGCTTCAGTATTTAGAAGCAGTCGGAACGACCAACAAAAGAAGACGAAGAGCTTTCTGCCTGTGCTGGATTGTGAGTGACAATTCTCCATCCCCTTTTCACGTCAGTTGGCTAATTAACTGATTGAGTAATCAATTTTAAAATCCTCTAAAGAGCAAAATTAGCTCCCTTAATAGTGACAGTTTGGAGTGAATATGAGCAGAGTCTTTTAGTACTTTGTGTTCTGTGCTTATGTAACACCAACCCTTAGTCATACAGGCCTGACTTTGCCTTTTTTTTTCAACTGATGCAAGGTTTGGCTTCCTGTTATGTAACAGAACCAGGCTCCTCAAACCTCTAGATTACTGTATTTATTTCTCCGTGATAGCCCTCACCCTAAACCAACATAGCAGAACATACAGAATGCAGAAATGATGCAATATAAAATATTTTGCCAGTGGGTGGCAGTGTTTTTGCACTGCTCCTTCTGGTCAATGACTTGGAAAGCTTGTAACACCTGCAGAAGAGGTACTGCTCTTTCTGGGAATTTCAGTTTTTCCCTGTTGATAGTTTCATATGCCATTCGTATGCTCAATAATATTTCCTAATGTTTACAGGAACAAAATAACCCCTAAATTCAAGAATCCTGTGCTTGCTCGCTTTAAAACGATTTGCCACCAATCATCAGTCAATACATTATGGATGTTGGTCCATCCATATTACTTAATGCATGAGCAGTGGTGTACATTACAGTGAAATACAAGTGAAAACAGCCTTGGAAAAGGCCTGTTATTTTCCATCTTCACTTCAGAATTAAGCTGTGGTCTTAGACACATACAATACCTTGTTGCTAGGTAACATCAGTATGATGCCTGTGCTCAGCCCAGTACTCAAGATCACTTTGAAAATGCACCCTTATTTCACACTAATGCCAGTAAATCATGCTAACTAAAATATTCCATGAACAGTTTTGTCAGTAAATTGACTTGATTGTGACTTTAATGTTAATTGTAATCAGACTAACTTGTAATGACAGGTCAATTTTTACCATCTATTCAATGTAGATCCACACTTGTATGTATGTATATATAATATATATATATATATTAGCTATAAAGGTTGGGAAAAGTACCAAGTGGAAACTTTACATACCTTTAATAACATGCTGGATTGTGCAGTGGCGTAAGCTAGAAGTAGCTCTATTTATAAATCATCACACATTTTTTTCCTTCAGATATTTAAGGATCAACAAAACAAACATTCTGTAATACTCTACTCCACAGATTTTGGTTTTCAGTTTTCCATAGCAGGTGTGTGTGCGCTGTTTCTGAGTGTCATCCCAAAGTCTGTATGCCGAACTCTATAATTAAGGGCTCTTCCTGTATGTGTGCTTTTGCAGACACAGGCTGTTTCACAGTAACTGAAACAATGTAAAAGTGTTGTTAATGCACCAGATTCAAGGAGCAAAGAGGCAAAACTGGTCCGTTACCTACAGCAAGGAGGATGTGCAGAGTTGGAGATGAGAAAGTGGAGGTGTGAGCTGATTCAAGGCCAACATATGGGGGTATGCAGGCCTTAAGAAAGAAAAAAGATAGCTTTTGTTACACAACTAAGGCAGTGATTTCATAACCTTTTTTTAAGTATGAAAGACACGGAGATCTAATTAGCAGCCATAACAAAGCATAAGTGAGTACTGCCCATGTTCTCTGTCTGCCACTGATTACTGTCACATGCACTAAATGTACAGTACTGTATTTTCACCTTGATAGCACTTTGTCCCTTCTGTTGCGCTGATGTAGTACTGCTTGCCAGGTTAGGTTCTGCCATCTGTTACAGAGTGTGTAATCTGTCACTGTGTGCGTGTAGTTTGCAAGTCAGTGCCACGGTGACGTGTCACTTAGATTGCCAGACACCAGGGACCTTGTTAAGTTGTGACATGACATGTACCATTATTCTGTTAGCCCTGGTTTCAGTACTTTAAGTGTACTTTGTTACAGAGCTATTAGACACCATTATGGTTTACTGCTTCTATTGGGCCTTACTGGGTTTCAGCTAAAAGAGGGAAAATATATGTGAAACTGCAACATGTGGCTGACTCAGCTGTTCACAGCTCCTGCCTTTATGTGGGAAAAGTCTTTCACAGTCCATGCAAATGGACTGATTAATTACTTTGCTGATTTAAAGTAATTTAAAAAAGATTACTATTGTAGGTTACAAACCATATTTGACCGACAACCTTGGAGTACTTGAGTCTTTTTCCGTCAACTTGAAAATGAAAACAGATATTTGCTGTAATAGCACTCTTGTCCTGTCAGTTATTAGACTGCAGTTCTGCTCCTCAGTTAGAAGCTGTTTAATAATAGTCACTGCATTTAGAAACTAATGAGGTGCCCAGTTTAAGAAGTCTTAAGCAAAACAAATGATGTACAGTACGTGGATCAGGCTGCTGACATTAGTGTGATTAGTTCTGGCTGCTACAGAATAGAGAGGAAGACAGAATTTGGGGAACGGTAAGGGTGAACAGATGAGAAATAAGTGAGAGAGATAGCTTCCTCTCACACTATGGTATGTGATCTGGTCTGCTGCATTACTCTACAATGCATTTTCTATGTAGTCCTCCACTCCCTCCCTCTCTCCACTCTCTGTAAGCAGTAATCTCCGGTCGCTCTCACTGCCTCGCAGCTCTCTGCCCTGCCACAGCGCATCTCTCTCTCTCTCGCTCTCTCTCTCTCTCATTCTATCTCTCTCTCTCACTCTCTCTCCTTTCGGCTCTACTTTCTCCCCAGTGAGGATGACAACCCCGAATTTGATGAACCAGCGAAGCTCTCATTCCGGCTGGTGGCTTCTGAGGGAGACCCCACATGAATGGGCTTACTGGACGAGGAGGTGCCGCGTCTAAGGAGCTTCTAAGGAAACCTGTCAGCTGTAGCAGTCGCTGAGTGAGTGTTATACTATTTTACTTCGGGTTTCTGTCAAGGATAAAGAATGAGTGAGGGTGATGACTGGATCGGGGAAAGAATGAAACCAGGCTTTTATTGCTTTTCAGGTGTGACAGTGCATTATTTCCCCTTTAAGCATGCTGGAACCATTAGTTGACTGATTGATTGTCTGACACTACAGCTGAGGATTTATAGACTTATGAGATAACTAAGGCAGCGTTGAGCTTACGCAGCAGCTGTATCCCGTCTGTCAGGGCTGAGCACTGTTCTTGGTCACGACACTGAAATGCTGTGCCTTTGTTTGCCCATCTCTCTTCATCGCTGTGCTTACTGTAGCATACACTCATACAGATGGCTATCACTCCCTAGGGTTGTGTTCAAACTCACCATTGTTTGTAAATGGTCAGATTACGATCACATCGGGCTTTTCCAAACATCTATCTATAAGAGTGGGGAAGTTTTGAAACAAAGTTGACATGACTATTTATCATGTAAGGATTTTTCAGATGATCTTAGCTCACTTTAACAATCCACTTGGCTGTAATAGTTATATGTGGAAAAAGGTCTGAAATAACAAAGTCTGATAAAGTCAGAAAAAGTGTAACAAGATGAAGGCTGTGGTTGGTGGAAGGCATCTCTATGGTAACAGCAGGTTATGCCAAGGTTAGAAGAGAGGTGAAGGAAGCTTGCGGCTTCTTTCTGGCGCACATTTAGGTGGATTGCAAATTACGTTACTGACGGGACTTAAGAGGATCAGCAAAACCGAATATTAATGAGAAAATTGTGAAAGAAAACAGAGGAAATTTACATACAATAAACTGTGTAAAAGTATTAAACACAACTCAAACCAGGGGGGGATTTCTAAACTTCTATAGTATTCTGACTATTTTTAATTTAAAACAGTTCATCTGGAGGGTTGGTTTGTTGGAGTTTCATCTCTAGTTTCCTGTTTGCGGAGGCAGGCCAGTCTGATGGTAGAGGGCAAAGAAAGAATAGAAGACACAGAGAAACTCTCGGCAGTAAAGATCTTCCAATGTTAATGCGAGCAGCGACGAGAGAGAGTTCGGCTGCACCACATCCTCAAGTGTCATTTCCCCAAAAGGCTCCTTTAGAAGCCCACACTGATCCTCTTTGTCATCTGGATTTGAAGTATAACGATGAGCTAGATTTGTGAAGTGGTTTTCCAAATGCTCAGCATAAATTGTGACATTCATTCAATTTGATCGCTGATAATGGCTGTCTCTGGAGCTCCAGAGCATTCAGTAGCTAGTCCGTAGCACTGATGGAGCTAGTTAAAAGTAAAAGTGTTTTTGGTGCCACGTCGTGAATGTAGGACAGTTATCACCATCAATGAAGGTTTTAGGAAGGCTAACCAGTCAGTTAGTGATTAAAGTCTAACTGTGGTCTGCACATTTTAACATGGCAGCAGATCTGTCTGCAACTGGCTGCTTGGTAACTGGAAGCATTGAAGTGCAGCTCTGAATACCATTTTAACTGTTTCAGGGTGGAATTTTCCTGTAAAGCTTATGTAACAAATGATATTTCTGGCCAGTGTTTATTTTGAATGCGCTAGTTCTTCATGCTGCAAGTATAAAAACTTCTAGTGTCACTTGAATTGCCTTAAAACCTCTATCTTATGGAAAATAGCATCTTATATCAATTTCTGATATTCTCATGCACTAGGCCTATGATGGACCTTCAAATTAATATTACTGTAGTCAAGCACCAAATAACATGGATAAGGCTATATTAGTAGCAGCCTTCAAAACTAAAATGCTAGCAGGAAACTGTGGAGCTAGAGAGCCTTGCACTGGGGTATTGTTAATTTGTCGTTGTCATGACAATCAGCAGTATACATGGAAAAGATGGCCTGAAAGATCAACTTAGAGGGAAGTGGTTGAAAGAAAGACATTGAGCTTGTTCTTAATCTGTGCCACTACAAAGTTGCAACAGGTCTGTGATTCACCGCTGCCCATACAGTGGCCGTGGCCCTTGGTCACCTAGACTGAATGTGGAGCAACACCATGACTGGGATGCAACCTCTCTCCACTCTCCTCCTCTTCAACAACTCTGACTCACAGCCCAGCACGCATTATTCAGCCCACGAAAAAGAGCTCTTCGAATGAAGCCAGTGTTCTTCTCGGAGCTCTCATTTGTCTCATTTAAAGTTTTTCTGGAGTTGTTTTGATTGCACAAGCACGCCAAACTATGTTCAGGATTTGAACACTGTTAAGTTTGAACAACACAAATCTAGAGATGTTCAGTAGATACAGATTGGCTAGCTCAGAGGTCAAACTGTCTTTCCTGTTGTTGCAATGAGGTTTTAAAAGTATAGTTATTAGTAATTGCTTTGTGGGAGCTAATTATTGCTGAGGAGGAGCCCAGCTGCACAGTCTGTTAGCTCAGCTGATTATGGGCAGTCAGCTAGCACTCGAATTTTAGAGGAAGACAGCCAGATCTGAATCCCATCTGGTGCCTCATGCTCGGATGGCACCCCTAACCACCAACTTTACCACTGGCTGCCTGCTGATGAAGTTCTCCACATTGTTAAGAAGTGTCAGCACATATAGATTCATTAGTGGCTTTGAGCCTCTTAGACCCACGAGCAGACATGAACCAAAGGCACATAAATCTTCTGTGCCTCTCTGAGTCAAAACAATTTCACAGGAGTGAAAATCTTTTGGGGATCACAGTTGCAAAATTGTTTTTCTAAGCGCACCGTCACCGTTGAATACAAATGGGACTTTTTGACATCTCATATAAACTATACAGAGGGAACACGCGCCTCTGACGTGATGTGCTTACAGGCTGAAAAATCATCAGGTGCATGAGGAAGCTAACCTCATGCATCATCACCCGTTACAAGCCACCTGCTCCTGCATCATGTTGTGCCAGTGAAACTTGAACTCTAGGCTGATGCAGCTTGGGCACATGCTGCGTGGCCTGTTGTGATACCGGACAGAACACTCAAAAAAAAAAACCTTGAAGCATGATGATTACAGAATGTCAGATTTCCGGGGGAAGTATTAGTAAGCACCAGCAGCGTCTTTAGAAGTTCACAGTGTGTGTTGTTCATCTGCATAGTGTGCACAGCTTAGTTTCCACTTAGAAATCCATGCAATCTTCTGGTAAACATCCTGATTATGGAAAAAATAGCAAAATTTCACTAACAGAGGATTGTTGAGAAATGGAAGTGTTCCTGCTATGTTCATTTCTTTACAGACATTACCAGCCATCTAAACCCTAAGCTTAAACATTATCTGTACATATTCTGACTTCATTATTTGAAATTTCGCTATCTTTAATATGACCATCCCCCACTGCAACAGCATTTATATGGCAGAAAATCAGAGGAACCAAACTAGATGCCCTTAAAACGAAATAATAAAGCATTTAAATAGTAAATTAAATCTCTTATGAACACAGTGCAGCGGCAGTAGAGCACATACAGTAGTTGAGCTTGAGCTGAGCTTGTTACTGTAGCGAGGAGTGGGAGGTGAGCCTGTGCTTTTAATAGACATCCTGCCTCTGCCACTCATTCTTGTGCATGCTACTTGATCACAAAAGCTGCCAAATATATCCAGTGGTGGTAAAAGAGGCTGTTGTTGTGAACACAAGCGGGCTATTTTTAGTCTCTGCCAGGAGAGAATATACGATCACGTATTTGATCGGCACAGTGGTTTGCTTACTAAATATCTAAGCTGTGAACAGCATCCTTTATCTTCTAGTCATCTGTGGTATCATGTTAATGGAGTAAGTGTTAATGTATAAAGTGTCGCTGCTCTGGAATGACTGTGTGCTATGTGAATTTCGCAAGTCTTCAGTGCTTGTTTGATAAATGCTATTTTTGGTATGAAAGTGAGCATTTGAGTTGGGATTTAAATATACCACTTATTTACTTTTTAAATATGTAGACACATAGACACATGAATTCTGTTATGTATGGTCACAGGAAATATCCCAACTGACTTATGGAATAAGTCATCTATACAGTATGATTATGAAAGGTAAGTGTTTTACATAAGAGCACTGAGTCAGCCCTTCATATTTCAAGAGAGGGTTAGCAGAAACTGTTTATTGTAATGTGTCTCTAACTGCAATCCGTTCACTCTCACCTACAGATTAATGACTGCATCTATCAACTCTCCTGATAAGACCATCTCCTTTGGCACAGCCTCATTACTTTAAAAGCACCAAAACAAAGGCCAGGATTGCCAGACACATGTCACAGGTATAACTTTTCACATGGTAAGAGTTTGCTTCTAGAGTCAGCCATCTGTTTGCCAGTTTGCCTTGCCTGATGTGTTTTTCTGTATGTTTGGAATTTCTGGCTATTTACCCTTGTGGCTACACTATGTGCTTTACCTTTAACGGCTATGGTAAGAATAAAAATCTCTGAAGTTCAGCAACTGCTGTGAAAAATATACTAATTAATCCTGACTGATGTGATGTAAGTGATGCTTAGCAAAGAAGCTGCATAATCTTTCTCGTAAAGTTGTCGTGATAAAGGTGATGAAACATTTAAAAATATTAAATTCAGTTTTATTTATATTGCATCACATCACAACATCCATCCCATCAAGACACTTTATACTGGGAGGTAAAGACCTTACAATAATAGAGACAAACCTCAACAATCAGATGTCCTTGTGTGAGCAACCACTTGGTAACTGTGGCGAGGCAAAACTGAGAAGGTGCTCAGACATTTACAAGTGAAATAAGAGTCATTATGAATTGTGAATCATGCTAAGCTACATTAGTCCAAGAATAGAAATATGGAGTTGAAAAATTGTCCCTTTTAATTTTTGTTTCGCTGCACAAGCTCATCAACAAATATTACCATTTTATTTCATAGCTTACACAAGTTAATTCTCACAAACAAATATATTATTTTGTTGAATGTGCTCTACTGATTGGTGGTGAGATTCCGTTTTGTATTGACTGTTTGTTTTTGTATGCAACTCTATCAAAATACTCAGTTAGGCATCTGGTTCAGTACATCAAACCAAGCAGCTTGTGACACAAAGAATCCATCAGTGAGGGAACAGTAATATCTCAGCTACTTCAACACCTCCGTCTCGTTGTTAAGCACATATTTAAACCTGTCAGAAGGAAACTTTGGTGACTTATAAGATCTGGCTAATGTAATCTGTATGACTCAAAACATACCTCTTATAACACCTCCACAAGCCCCAACCGGATGAAGATATAATGAGCAGTGTACTTCAGTGTCACATCTAAATGTGTGCAGATTTCAATGCACCTTTATTCATGTCACTGTATTTCTCTGAGCTGTCTGCTGAAAGACTTGTGAGTGACACATCATTTTGGATTCCTGTACCACACTGACCCTTTGGTTTTACTGGCTGCAACACCCATGCCGTGGTGCTGTGTTTTCGTGAGCATGTGTCTGCATTATGACTGTGTTAGTGCTGCCATAGACTAAGCGCTGTCACAGTATCTGTGACTGTGCTGCCTGTCCTGCTGTTTCTCTGCTTTCCAACCCTCCTCTTGGCCTGTAATGCTATAATGGCAAATGTAATTGTAACATCAATCACTACCAATGACATGTGGCACCAAACAAGTCTACTGCACTTTTACACAGACACACACAGACAGATAAGCATATTACATGCATGTTGTGACAATTGCACAAATGTACTGTTTTTCCTTTCAGGTTGAGCAAGAGATCTCGCTCATTCAGAGGAAGATGTCTGACCTTGAGTCAGTGCTCCAGCAAAAGGACATAGAGTTGAAGGCCTCAGAGACTCAGAGGACAATCCTAGAACAGGATCTGGCCACTTATATCACCGAATGCAGCGTGAGTATCTCCAGGGATTATAAGACAGAGACATAGCACTGGAAAGACTGTGAAATCTATGGAAAAATTTGCTAAAAGCAAAACTGAAACTGAACTACCAGGTAAAAAGTTTTAGTACGCCTTATTTTGGGGCAAAATTTATTTTTATTAGATTTAACAGGAGATTTTATATTAACGTTTTTTATGATGTGTGACTACTGGAATTAATCAAGCACCAGAAGTGTCTCATGATGGTTGGGAAGTGGTAAGAACTGCTTCTACAAGAACTTTGTATTACTGCAATCGCTAACATATGGGCTGCTTCCTCATATGCATGTGTGTGTATGCCATATATACTATGACTCTAGCTGTCAATTCACTAAAATGCAATGGTAGATGAACAAGATATTGGAAATACTACTTGGCTGATGATAGTACGATTCAACAGCAGCCAAAAAGTGAAACGACACCTATTTGACGCTAACTATTTATTTCAGGATTTTGATATCAGGTTGATTTATTTTCAGCTGCGTATTCCCAACAAAGTGTCAGCTGACTGAACACAAGTTTGTCTTGATTTCAGAGTCTAAAGCGCAGTTTGGAACAGGCTCGTATGGAAGTGACACAGGAGGACGATAAAGCACTGCAGCTTCTTCATGACATCCGGGAGCAAAGCAACAAACTTCAGGAGATCAAAGAGCAGGTAGGACGACATTTCGGGTGTCACATAGGTCAGCTGGATGAGAGTACGCCTGGTGCTGTGGGCTTAGAATTGAATAATTAATGGAAATTAGTCTCTACTGTTGCAATCATTTTTTGATTTCATTAAGTTTTGTTCTTTTGAGTGAAAAGACTTTTCTTTAGTGACTGTTTCCCCTTCGTTTTCCAATGAGTATTCATGCAGGACTTTGCAGTGAAAGGAAGTACTGTATTACATAAATAATGAATTATGTTTTTCAGAAAGAACATTTTAAGAGGATTTCATAATGGCAGTCAGATGGAGCAGGTCAAGCCACCAAGGCTGAGTGTGTGGGTTGTGAGTGTTAATTAGACAGGCACATGATGCTGAAACCCCACAGCTAGGGATGGGAATTGATAAGAATTTAGTGATTCCGATTGCACTATCTTTATCACGTATCTATTGTCATTGGGTTCTCATTGGCTCTGTTTTGAGAGTCAGCACCATCACTAAGCAGCAACGAAGAAATTACATTCATGCAAATGAATTGCAAGCTGTGGGTCAAATGTTTGTGCATGTTTGCTGAGCTATTTCCCCTCTTTGCTGTGATCAGTGAGGAGTCATTACTCAAAAAGTCATCATTTAACATAATACACACTTTTATTTTCATGTAATGCAGTACGTTTCTAAATTACTCCCAGGAGAAAGTAATTTGTTGTACTACCTGTTACATTACTTTCATGTTACTCTGTAAAAAGCTGAAACACACTGTCTCATAATCACTATTTTACAATATAAACAACCACACACACCAACACAAATCCCTAACGAGGACACACGTCTCTAAGATCTTTCTCTTAACAGAATACAAAGCTGACCGCACAAAGCAAAGATGAAAACCAGCACAAAAAAGCGATCGCTGCAGTGACTCTGCTTTAGAAACATGAACAGGTAGAAAGGGAGGCTGCAGCCTGACTGCTCATCTGCTTGTTACCTGTTGAAGTTCAATGTCTGCATTCACTCAGCTTTTACCCTGGGTTCTTGGCTAGCTTAGCGTTAGCATGCTGTCTTGGCAGATGCTTGCAAAGAAAGTTGTGTTAGCAGCATAATGCGGTTGTTTCGGTCCTGGATGCAGTTTTAAGCTTCATCATTTATCTCTTTTGTGCAATAAAAATAAATGCACATATCCAAGCTCTAGACTGCATCGTTATTTTCCTCTTCTGAAATCAGCTGATTGTAGCACAAGTGCAAGAAGGGATAACTGGGATCGACAGGCAGGGAGACTAACAGTTCCAATGAATTGGACTACTGGGAACTGGTTCTTGATTCCCATGCCTACCCACAACAGGCTGCAGGGGTGCAATCAGTATAGCATTACCTACATCATGTGTAGAAATGCCTCATGTTGGAGTACCCTCTTAATGTAAATGATTGTGTTTTTTTTAATCCTTGAAAATCTTTTTTATACATGTATATATTCAATTTACGTTATATGGATGGAGTGCATGTACAGCGCTTTATTGGAAAAAGGTTTGTTTACCACAAGACTGAGAAAGAACTCATCAAAGGTTTAGTTTACTCCTCTGTTTGTAAGACCTTGCTTTATTAGGCTAAGTTGATCGTGCAGTTTTTAAGATGTTAAAATACACTGAGTCTGTAAAGTGCTTCGACTCAGTGAGTCTCTTTGGAATCAAGAATACGTCTGATATCGAATGAGACAGGAGTGTACACACAGCTCTTAATTAATGAAATCAAAAGTGATGAGTGTGGCATGTGTTTGTGCGAGCATGTATAGTTCTGCAGGGGTGACGGCACATCATGAAAGAATGTTGCCAGCTGTGAGAATCAAGCTGATACAAGATTGACAATTTAGGACAAGAGATAAGGAGCATGAAAAATCATCTTCCTGGCATTATGCACCATTTTTTTTTCTTAAAAAGCAACCTGTTTTCCTCAGCCTACACTAGTGCCGGTTACCAAGCACTGAATACAGGGAATATAACTGGTTGCCATGGTGACGAGAGCCATATACCTACAAGTGAGGAGAGCGCTGATGCAGTGGGCAGGCTGTCGTGATGAGGTGTTGGGGCCTTAGCTCATACTGTTTGGAAAACAGAAATTTTGACCATCACTTCATATTCTCCTTAAACAAACAGTGATCCGTGTGATGGAAGAGATTGCAAAATACCACTCAGATTAATAAATTGTCCAGAAAAAAAGTGATGGAAGTATTTTCTGGGGGGGGAAGAAAATGGGAAAAAAGCTTGAAATGGAGGGTGATATCCTGTCACAAAGCTGTAAAGTCACTTTGCGAAGTGAGGATAGTTATCACATTGTCTTTTTGGAAAGTTACAGAGATGTTGGACACAGAGAAGAATCAGTTTTCAGCTTGCTTTTCACGTAAAGCATACTGTGGCCGCGGGGATCCCTCAGCAGGAGTCTGAGTTGTTTCTTTTTCTCAACATTTCAGTACTATTATTCATTTTAGCGTGTTACTGTGCACAGCTCAGACTGATAACCTGAGAGTACAGTCAGTCTCACTGAGTTAAGTTAACAGCAGTGAGATTAGGGTTGTGGTTGATTGTGCTGGGGTACTAAAATATCAAACATTATTAGGTGTTTTCTTTTCAGTTTTCTTCTTATATGGAAGCCCTTCATGGATCAATTCTGACTAAAATCAAGTTCAGACTACACTGTCAAATTTGTGAGGGTTTTCTGCTGCTCGTGTGTATTATACGGCTCTGTGTTTCCACTGGTGCCTCCCAGCAGGGTATTTACACCAGCTAAATCCTGCATTTCATCTTGAATAGCATCTGTCTCCCACGCTCTGTCACATGACTGCAGTGTTTATCACTTTTGTGCAAAAAATCATGCAGTGTTGGATCAACAAAGAGAGATTGGGGATAGATTCATTTACAAAGAGAAGAACTCTGTGCCAAAGCCAGGAAGACCTGCAAACATATAGAAAGAGACAGTTTCACTGAAGATACGAGAGTAAATAAGACCCACAGAAAAGCACACGGCTCCTTTTTTCTGCTGTATCAACAAAAAAAGGTTAGAAGTCATGAAATTTAAGAAAGTACCAAGAAAGAGCGCATGTACTGTGTCTGCATATATACATAATAGAATACTGCATACAAAAAATGTTAGACTTTAAAAAACCCTGGCCAACAATGGTTTGAATTTAGTTTTGCTCCTAATAGGTCCCTCCGTGGAACAGTCCCAAACTAAGCCAAGAGATGAGTAAAGATTTTGGCCAGGACTGAGTCCTGTTGACTTTCATTGTTATCAGTTGCAAGTTTCAAGAGCCTAACATTTTTCTTACTGAGTGGGAATAACTAAAACAACATTTAAGACAAATTCAATTAAATTTTTTTTAGTATAGCACAAACTCACAACAATGGTTGCCTGCTTTATATTGTAATATATTATAATAATAGAGAGAAAACTAATAAAGTAATGAAGAGAAAACCCACCAATCACACAATCGCCTACAGCATAATCAAGAACTCGGCGACAGTGGGAAGGAGAAACTTCCTTTTAACAGGAAGAAATCTGAGGCAGGACCAGGCTCAGGGAGGGGCGGAGCCATCTGCTGCGACCGGTTGGAGGTGAGGAAAGAGGTGCGTCAAGGAGAAGTGCTCAGTGCATCATGGGAAATCCCCAACAGCCTATTGCTATTGCAGCATAACCAAGGGAGGATTAAGGGTCACCTGATCCAGCTCTAACTGCAAAACTAAAAGAAGGAAGAAAAAAGATTTAAACCTAATCTTACAAGTAGAGAGAGTTTCTGTCTCCTGAATCCAACCTGGAAGCTGGTTCAATAGGAGAGGAACATGAAAGCTGAACACTCTGCTTTTAAATATCCTAGGAACCACAAATAACCCTGCACTCTGAGACTGAAATGCTCCATTAGGCTGATATGGTACAATGCGGTCCAAGTAAGCACACCACCCAAATAAAACTAAAGACGCAAGGTTTGAAACATCAGAACACAATTCAGAATCAGAATTTTTTACCTCTGTGAATATTGGTGATGACGAGGGCAATTAAAATCCCCCACAGCTGTTCTTTTAGCTTAGGATCTGGTGACTGCAAAAGCCAAAGGTTATTTCATATGCATTTTTATATGCATACATATATATAGTTAGGTAACTGCTTTTAACTGCATGCCACATGTATTATTATATTATTATCATTTAATTTTACGTCTTGTACATTTTTTAAAATTATTTTATTTATGATTAACAACAAAACTAAACTGGCACATAGCAATAACATTAGATTCACAATTTTATCTTTTGTTTTTAATTCATTTTCAAGGTGAAAATTGCAAATTACCTTAGAAACAATACATTTATGGATCCTTATGTATTTGTCTTGTGAAGTGAGCAAGTAGGAACAATTTAATGTCATTAATTTGCTTCTTTTTCCTGTTTTTTTTTCCTTTGAGTTTATCAATTCTTAAAAGAAATCTGCATAGAAAAAAAAACAGATTTATTTATTTACTTTTTTTGTTTGTTTGCTTGCTTTTTTTCTTTACAAGTAAACACAGATTTGAAGATCTCAGTCTTTAGGGGTTCGAGGGTGTTAACAGTGGCTGCCTTCATTGCATCAGCTCATCTAAGTTTTGAATGTCATGTCTTGAGTTTTTTTTCTGTGCAGGTGCTTGAGCCACAATTATGTTCCATCTCAAGAAAAGACCGCTGCTGTGATTCAGCAATTCACAAGCTGTATTTGTTTAGCACACTGAAAGCTTTCTTTTTCATTTCTTTAGGCCAAATCATCGTTCTGCTAAAGAATGACTGGAATTGGAGAAACATTTCTAACCCATAATCATGATTATTGTCACTATCAAATGGGAGATGTACCTATGGATCCAATGAATTGTCACTATAATGGAAACTGCCTTGCTTTAATGGAGCCAAAGTGGTCATGGTGGAGGCAAATGTTTACTTCAACATGGTGCCAAACCAGCTCAGTGATGTTTTTCTTCCTGGCCCACAGCAGTACATTCTGACAATGTGGAGACTCTTCGGATCACCATGTCTGATGCTGTGTGCTTCCACATAGACCAGTTTTAATCTGCGTCGGCTGAGCACCAATGCTCCCTGGATGCACAATGATGCTAGTTTTTATTAGACTGACAAACAGGCTGATGTACCCTGTAAGCAGATGAGGTGGTTAAAATAAGATTTGTAATGCAGTGACTAATTACTGTTTAACAGACATCTGCAAATGACTGTGGCCGATCATTGTTTCTACATTCTTTTCTCCTTTTAACGGTCTTTTCATAAATGTTTATTTTCCTCTACTACGTGATGAGTTTTGAACGTGTGCCTGGGACTGCTATAAATAATGCAGTGATCTCTAACGAGGACATCTTCTTCAGGTTCTAGTCAAACAATGTTAAGGTTGTTTGAGAAAGCGTGCAGTATTTGCTCTAACCAAATATGCTACACTGGAATGAGGACAATCTTAATGGCAACTAAAAATATAGTTATGTTACCTGGATTAAGTGCTTATGATTAAGATATCAAATCCTTGCAATATTGTGCACAAGTATTAATTCAACCCTCATTTGTTCATTGTTTTGCTTCTAAGGAAACAGAGCTTCTTGCGAGTGTTTGTCTTTGTTGTCTACAGTATGTTCAACATGTTTTAGTAAGCTTTCATAAACCTTTAAGAAACCTTATTTCAAGGTTGAATCCTGTCACTGTGAATCTGGAAAGCCCTATTTGTCACCATGTATAAAACCATTTGTAAAAGTCCAATCGGACAATGCTCCTAAATTTTGAAAAACATCACCATGCTTCCCTTGTGATGATTTAGATTCAAGTCTGAATTATGTGAGAGTACCTAATTTGGGTAGATGTGGTGTCGGGTCAGCATTTTGTGGGACTACTTGGACCCTTTGCTTTAATTTCTGTTTGTGTTCAGCTTCACTTATCCAGTAATCTAAGGTTTCTCTTACCTGTGTGTAGGAATATCATGCCCAGCTGGAGGAGATGCGAGTTTCCATTAGACAGCTGGAAGAGGACCTGTCTGCTGCCCGTCGCCGTAGCGACCTTTATGAGGCAGAACTGAAAGACTCCCGCCAGGCCAGCGAAGAACTGAAGAGGAAAGCTGCAGAGTACCAGCACAGGATTCAGAAGGTCTGCACTGGAACTAAAGCTTTTAATGACTCAAAGGTTTTAGGAAGGCATCGGTGACACAAACTGTATGAACAGTTGTGGTCAGACGTTTGCATCGTGGGCATGAATGTCATGGTATTGGGGGTTTTGATGATTTCTTTGAAATGTTCTTTCTCCACATTGTTGAGCAGTGATTGTATGGCATATATCTGTAATGGCCAAAACACAAGAATTGAGTGCCTAAGTTTGTGGACTATATTTAAAGGCAGGTCAGTTACAGGAAACCAAACAATTGTGCAACTTTCTAAGGGGCATTAAACCAAATATTAGTGTGGGTGTGTGCATATATTTGAGCCTCATTTTGACCCTTGGTGGATTTGATGAATGCTATGTAAACTACTGAGCATACCTGTAATCTGGCTATTGGCAATTATAGCGCTCACAGTGACAGAGCAACCACATGATCATGATTTGCAACTTTTCTAGTAAAGTAGTGATCATTTCTCTTCCTGACCTTCATCTTCACAGGCCAAAGATCAAGGGAAAGCAGAAGGAGATGAGACGATCACCAAGTTGGAGAAGGTAGCTCGTGAAGTTAATTTATTCGTGATAAAAACTGTGTGATTGGTGAGGGCGAAAATTTATTCTAGGTAAAGACGCTGAAGAGTTTAAATGACTTTAATGTGGGATAATATTTCCATATTGAAATGATTTTTTCCCCCTTTTTAGACAAATACTGAACAGCAGGTCAAGATCCAAGAGCTACAGGAAAAACTCACCAAGGTAAAATATTTTTGTTTAAAAGACCAATTAATAATTTATTTGAACTTGTATCCTAAATGGAAGAGATGCAGCAGTATTTTGCACTTTGAGATGACTTTATAAACTTTTCATTACCCTTCCCAACCCCCTCCTTTCTCTCTCTGTCTCTTGATTAAACTTTGGTCTCCTGTCAGATGTAGGCTGTAGATGTTGCCAGGGAACGATTAAACTGGAGTTACTGATTAATAATCAACAGTCAAACAGTTTTGGCTACAATTGGCCTAAATCTGACACAATGTGAACTAAATGTGAAATAATTAACATGTAGCATGTAATTATCTTAAGGATTTGGTATGAGCAATGTAAAGTAGTTTATTTAAAAGTAAGAAAGAGAGTAAACGTTTGGTTATTCCTTCTAAATGTTTTCCATCTTTTCCTTGTAATTACTAGGCATTAAAAGCAAATGCTGAGGCTACTGACCTCCTTCAGACTACAAAACTGGCCAAAGAGCGCACGGAGCGGGATCTAGAGAGGCTCCAGAATAAGGAAGACTCCAGTGACAGCCTACGCAGACGTCTCCGTGAGACTGAGGTACACACACACAAACACTGCTGTCACAGACGCTGTACACATGCACAAAGACTTTCATACATGCGTTCTGTTTTTTTTTCTTGCTATTCTGTGTTTTCAGTCATTTGTAGATTTGCACCGTCAAAATTTCTGCGTTAAAAGTCTTAAATAATCTGATAGAAGCACAAACCTGTTGTGTAATGAATCGTTGCTTGTCAGAGAGGTTTTGTTTTGGGATTTGATTATTTCCTGGTTGTCGGGATCTCCCCCCGCTGTCCAGTTCTTGTGAGTGACACTAGATTAAACTAGACAAAAATGCTCAACAAACATTTATTTTCTTTAGTTTAAGGGCTTCAGTCTGTATCCATTATGTAGCGACTGTGTGGTTTTGGACAGAAGGACATTTATTGTGATTGTTCCTGTGAAGCTAACCGGGCTGCCTATTATATTTTACTACATGATCATCGAGTGGCTGTTTCTGTATACAGTTTTATTCCAGGCCACATTCAGGTGACTGCCTTAACATCTTTTTTAAAGCAGCACATTCCTTTTTTAAGCCTTTTGTCCTGTTTTGACATAAAAAAAAATGGATTATTTTGACAAAATGATTAGTCCTTTAACACAATTTAAATTCCGATTTAGATTTTATGAAGCAAATAAAAAATAAAACACTCCAGTGTGCACACAATCAGGCACCAGCAGCATATCTTTAGTTTTAGCATCACCTAAGTTTTAGTAGGGTCTTTTTGTTATGACCATATCTTAGTACTTCTGTAAACAGCATAACTTAGAGTCAGAGAAAAGAGAATATGCAACAAGGTCAAATTTATACAGCTCCAAAGATCTCCTACACCTCCCAACATGAAAGGAAATGAGCTCTGTGGAACTTTAGTTGGGAGTAACTTGAAATAATGAGATATAAACACAGCGGAGATGCATCCCTAACAAGCCAACTGGGTGTGACCATTACAGTATGTCCCCAGTTCTTCCTTGAAGTGGAAATTTAAAGTTAATTGCTGTTCTTATAATTGTGTGTTATGTCTAGATAGCAAAAAAACCACTGTTTTAGAGCATTAATTCTTTTGACTTGTGGATGAATTTGAAAAAAATCATCGCTCCTTTTTGTGCATAACTTTTGCTTGTTTTGTGTTATCCAGGATGGCAGGAAGACTCTTGAGAACCAGGTGAAGAGGCTCGAGATTGTTGAGCGCCGGGAGGCCAAACTGAAGGATGAAATCCAGAGCAAGGGTCAGCAGGTTCAGCAGATGGCAGATAAGATTCTGGTAACCCACCTTTCATCTTTCGAGCAGAGCAAAATGAAGAAGGAGGTGTGAAATAAACAGAACTCATTGTCATCATTGCAAAAGAAGTGCAAATTTACATCTAATATTTTTACATATGCAGTGCTCAGACACTCCACATTTTTATTTTAATTGCCTTACAGCTGTGATACAACCAGCGCTTTGAATCCGTTTACATCACCAGACTGTGTGTGATCAGATCTCGCTCTAACTTTTCCAATAGTTTTGTTGCACCTGTTATGAGAAATTACTCCTTTATTTCCATTATTTTCTGCATTATCAGCGTCTGAACTGTGTGCCTGAGATGAAAGTATTAAGCATATCCACTCAGAGCTGACAAAACCGTTTCAAACAGACAGTTTAGAGGACTGTGAATCATGAGCTTTTGCCTCACAGCGATTATAGGGAAATTAATATGAGCAAGCACAAAATACATGCAGTCATCTGAAAAAAATCTTTGGTGTCCCGTGAAAAACTAAGAACACCTCGTACTATTCATATGAATTAACAGGGTGAGTGCATTTGCTGATAACCAAACGCATCATTAACATTAAGTGATGATCAGGAAGTGTGAGCACCTCCATAAAAGCAGTTTTTTGCCATGTTGCTGATCTGGATGATTCATGTGTTTATTGTCACAATGCCATAACAGTCCCCTGAGTGTGAATATTACGCAAATTCATATATTGTGCACTGCAGATTCACCTGAAATCAGACCGTGCAGTGCTCAGGAACAAAACCAAAAGCTGACAGCACAATTTGAAAAAAGACTGATCACATAGGGAGTGTTGCAGCTGGAGAAACCACAAGACATCTGAAACAATGTACTTTGGGCAGATGAGACCAAAGATGACGTTTGGCCATGATGCTCGACACCACGTTTGGCAAAAACCAAACACGGCATATCAGCACAAACACCTTATACCAGCTGTTGAGCATGGCGGTGAGCAGTGATGATTTGGGCTTGCTTTGCACTTACAGTGCAGACCAAGAACTCTGTGTGCCAAATTATTCTAGATTTGAATGTGAGTGTCATGAAACGCTGTGTGGCAGGCAGGAGATGAGGACTCAAAGTGCAGGACTCAGACCCAGGGGATGAACTCAAAATCACAGCTTTATTTGCTGGTCACAGAAAAACGAGCATACAAAGTAAACTAAGCTAAACTGGGAGAAATCAGAACTGATGAGACAAGGGAGCAAAGTAGGATACACTCACATGAGACACAGACCTTCAAAGTAAAACAGGAAGACGCAAACTAGACTAGGGGAGACAGAGCAACTAAGAAACACAGACAATACCAACAACAAAGAGACACAGAGGGCAGCTACTAAATACTCAGAGAACTAAACAGAATACAAGAAAACCAAACTAAGACACTACACTAAAAAATAAGCTAGGACAACAAAGAGAACTAAGAACATAATACAAAAAACTCAGAGGCACAAGAAACTCAAAACACTGGGTCACTGACCCAGGACCGTGACAGTGAACCCATTTCTCTGAAGCTAGGTAAATGGTAACTGGACTGGCTTTTCTACTCTACCTGAGTGCTCAAAGTGCTTTAACTCATTCACCCATTCACACAAGCACTTAAATAGTTTCTGTCTTTCTAACTAACATTCACACACCAGTGGATGCGTTGGAGACCAACTTGAGGTTAGTGTCTTCCCAAGGATATTTGAGATGCAGACGGAAGCAGCCATTGATCAATACACCAACCTTCCCATTAGTAGACGACCTGCTCCACCTCCTGAGCTACGGCCACCCGTCGACCAAAACTTGTTCATGTAACAGGACAATGATGCCAAACACATCAGCAAATTTCTAAGAGAGAGGCTGAAAAAAACAGTCAAGGTTTAGTAATGATCTAGTCATGATCAATCTGATTGAAATGTTATACCTCAAGAGAGCTGTGCATTAATGGATGCCTGCAAACCTCGACAAACTGGAGCAACGCCGTAAGGAAGAGTGGGCCAAAATTCAACCACAATGATCTGAAAGACATACAGAAAGTGATTATTTCAAGTTATTGCTGCTAAGGGTAGATCTATAAGGCACTAAATTATGGGCATGTTGTGTTGTGAAAACGTTCTGGTTCCCGTGTCTGCTTGTGACAATCAATAATAAAAGAAGTCCCTTTTAAAACTCTGAGAGAGTCACAAAGCTTCTCCATTTACTTTTGATTAAAAAGAAGTCATAGAAATTGACCTTTTGCAGCAGTGTGTGTGAGGTCCACCTGTGCATTCCCTGCTGCGTCTCAGCCAAAACCTGTGCTATTAATAAAGCCCAAAAAAGAGAGGAGCTGACGCTGGACTCATTGATATAAATGACTTTGTGTTACCTGAGCTCCTCTACATCCATAGTAACAAAGACAAGGAAATTTTACACTGTAATCATTGCATTTTAATACTAATCTTTCTCCTCTATTGTATGAGGGATTAAAAAACAGCTGTGTGTTGGTGATTGAATCTCTCGCTGACTACCAGACACCACAATCACCCAGAGCAGAGCTAAATAAACAGTTGTTATAATTATATCTCAAAACTCTCAAAACCTGCTGGTGAGCAGCAGGAGCCATCACTGATTGTGATTAGGTGTTAGTGATTTTGAAGTCCTTTGCACTGCCTCTAACAAATGTATGAGTTGTGTTTTGTGATGAAATGTTTTATGCATTACCTTTATGCCAGAAATGATGGCTACTTTAGCGTTTGCGAGCATGGCTGCTGATGTCAACATGAAGCAAGTGACCTATTTGTATTTCATGTAGGAGCTGGAGGAGAATTTGCGAGAGACTCAAGCCACAGCCCAGCGCCTGGAGACTCATCTGAAACAGAAAGAGAAGCTCTACGAAGACAAGATAAAGGTTCGATTTATAAATATGCACACACAATCATATACGCAGACCCACTGGTTTGATGTAAAACACCATGCAGAAATGTCCTGATAAACTTGCTGGAAGTGCTTTGTCTAGAGGTCGTGCCTTAGCCGGGGTGCTGGGAAGAGCAGCAATATGTCATATTCAAATTCATATTTTACCCTGTTAAGTGATATCCCGGCTATGGGTCTGTGGGTTGCCTGGCATTGAGCAGGTGCTAGAGGCCCAGATGAAGGCGGACATGGCCGATAAGGAGATGCTGGAGTCGAGTCAGAGCAAATATGAGGAGGAGGTGCGGGAGAAGTGCAGCATCATCAGTGAACAGAAGGCGGTAAGAACTGACCAGCTTGGGAGCACTATTTCAGGCGTATTTTAATATTTATCACACTGACATAGATTCCATGTTTGGAATAATGATTGTATAATTAAAAAGCACAAAAATCACCCTTAATCCGATCCCATTTAAACCTCTGATAGGAAGACCAAACTAAATGTTTGTTAAGCGTATGTTACAGCTTCCACATTTTCTTTTCAGACAATAAATGCAATGGACTCAAAGATGAACAGTCTGGAGCAGAGAATTGCTGAACTATCTGAGGCCAACAAACTAGCAGCTAACAGCAGTATCTATACCCAGAAAAACATGTAAGTATCCCAACACAAAGCATTGTTATTGTGCTCCATAATAACAATAAAATACAATAATAATACAATAGATAAAGATACGCTTGTAAGCTTGTCCTTTTATTGGGCAGAGTGAAGCTGCAGCTTGTGTGCAATAATATCTGGAAGGTACTTAATTCTGACCTTGCCGTTGCTACATAGCCTTCTACTTAACCTTTTGCACATTTTGATGTTTTGTCTTGCCAGGAAAGCCCAAGAGGAGATGATCTCAGAGCTTCGCCAGCAGAAGTTCTACTTGGAGTCTCAGGCCGGGAAGCTGGAAGCTCAGAATGCCAAACTGGAAGAGCATCTAGAGAAAATGACTCAGCAAGAGCAAAGCAATAAGAGCCGCGTGCTGGAGCTGGAAACCAGGCTCCGAGAGGTGAGGAGACATTAGAACAGGTGCAGGATATCTCTGCTGATAGATGGTGGTGGATTTTCCAACTGTGTGACAACACTTTTCTTTGTATTTGCTCTGTTCCCTGTCTGTTTGTCACAGCACCATCCACTTCATAGAGGCTTTTATTTCTATGCTTTATTTTGTACATATGAAGTAATCTTAGTTAATAATATATTAACTAATTATAGAGTATCTGCACAGATATTTTATCAAAGCATAAAAGGCATTTTTAAACATTAAATAGACAAAGCTGTGCAGTAAACCTCTTCCATCTGTGTTGATCTGGCTCCATGTAGTATAAACACACTTGCGTGGAACTGTGTCTCTGAGTGTATATTGAGGAAATAATTATAGTGTAGTATATATATCATGACCTCTTGGGGAAGCAGGTGGTGCATATAAAATAGTTGTTTGGTAATATATGGACATTGAAAAGGTAGGGACCATTTGATGTGCAGTGCATATTATGATATATGGAGTTTGGGACCCAGTAGCATAATGTAGGATACGTCCAGATGAACAGAATCAACTTTTTGGGATTTAGGATACAGGATATTTTCTACAGTACTCCATTTATCTCCATAGTAGCTTGTAATTTGAATTTCCCCGGGCCATAAAAGTCTCACTTGCTATTTTAAAGTCAGATGTTACAAAAAGTGAAGCCTAATAACTGAAGGCAGTCAGACATGTGTCAGGTGTAATGCTCTCACACTGAAGTGATGTCAGCATGTGTCTGACTGCGCTGGGGATGAATCGCCTCCTCCTCCTGATCCTGGTCTTTCTGTCTGCTTTTGTAGATTGGGCTGGAGCATGAGGAACAAAAGCTGGAGATTAAACGTCAGGTGACAGAGGTGACCCTTTCACTTCAAGAGCGTGAATCTCAGATCAGCAACCTGCAGGCAGCTCGCCATGCCCTGGAAAGCCAGCTGCAGCAGGCTAAGACCGAGCTGGAGGAGACCACTGCAGAGGCCGAGGAGGAGATAACTGTGCTCAGAGTAAGAGAAATGGAAAGGGAAAAAAAGTAGCGAAGATGCTGTCTCATTGATGTTGTGTAACGTAGGCAGTAATATCTGTCCCTGCATCTTTCCTGTCATTCCTCCTAGGCACACAGAGATGAAATACAACGCAAATATGATGCCTTGAGAGACAGCTGCGCGGTAAGCTGCTCACACCCTTATTTCTGTCGTTCGCTCTTTACAGGAATAAACAGCTCTTCTGGCACCGAACACCAGCTGAATCATCGCACTAGAAGTAGCCTCGTTTCAGTCCATATGTGTTTCTGTCACTCTTGGATGAATTAAAATTTAAAATCATTTGACTCCGTGTCACTTTTAACACCTTCCCCGTTTCATCACGTTTGTCTGCCTTGTTGGTGATCTTTATGGAGATGTAAAGCTGACTGCATAAATGTGCATCCTTAAATATGAGCAGGTCTCCACCCTGTTTTCAAAACATTATGTTTCTGGTCAAAGTGAGAGTTGTTATTCCAGATACAATTTTTACAGTAATATTAGACTAACTCTCAGAACTGTTTGTTGTTTTCATGGCACCATTGTGCACATTAACACAGAAACTAAGTGAACCTCCACTAACCAAAGTTAGCCCTACTGAATCAGAAAATAATGCCCTCTATTCGGTGATCATTGCTATTTGGGAGCTCCAAATTTTTTTATATTTATTTGCTTTACGTTGTTATGAATGAACATTTCCTGGTAACTCTTTGGTTTACCAACACATGATCTTGTGACATGTGACTAACCTTGCGAAATTATGTTGTCATTTTTCAGGTATTTAGGTGCCGTCAAGTTTATGTATCTTGAATAAATACCAAAACCGTCACAGTCTTCCTTTATCCCATTGCCCTACTTTTGAGATCCTCCCACTCACAAACTGTTCAGAAAGCGACAACCATAGATTTAGCTGGCCAGTATTCAGGCAAGCACAGCCAAATTCAGCAACAAGCAGAGCTTGAAATGCCACTCTATTTTTTGCCCTGCTGACTTGCAGTGTTGGTTGAACCATTAGTCTGTGGAGCATTTTGGAGGAGAACAGGATATCTGGACAACTGTGAGCCAAAGTGTCATTTAATTTAGTGAGGTCTCCCGGAAATTATTAATGCATTATGGTGTGCGTTTTGTATTATGAAAGCATTGTAGCGACTAGTCACCGGATGTGGGAGCTCATGATGTTTTCACTGCTTTATGATCTTTTTAAAAAATCTGTATTCATTGAGGTTCATAGCATATCTTCACTTTTTTAACATTGTAGTTAACCAATATGTTAAATATGTGTAGAAACTGTATATTATAGGATTATAGCTGAAGCCATCATGGGTGTGTTAGACTGCTGTGGGCAATGTTTAAAACTGATAAAGACTGCAAATTCATTGGATGTAGTTATATATTGCCTGCATATCAGCATTGCATTTACACTCTATAGCATTCACACTGCTCACTGAAAGAAAGATCCTCCTCTGTGTTTTGTGGCAGAGGTAAGCAATAAATGATATGTTAATTTTAATCAGTGAAAGTGTGTGACAGCCACAGATTTCACAAACAGCACTGAGCAGTTTGTATTCAGCAGCGTTAAGGATGCAGATCTAGATGTGATTTACCTTAGCTGTTTAAGTTGCTCTATAGATTTGATTGACAGATGATTGGAATAAATTGCCAGATCACCGCTGCACTCATTCCACTGTTGACTTCTAGCCTTGCCTTAAGAATTTAGTCGCTGCTGTCAGTCCCCTGCCGAAAGGGAGCAGAAGCACTGAGTCAGTACAGAACAGGCAGCTAATTTATGTACTTAAAAGCTTTGCCTCTTCCTCCCGGCCACCTTGACGTTCTGTGTGGTCCCCTTGTTCCCACAAGAGCTGAGAATAAGGGGCTTTTAACAGACAGCCTCGTATAACCCTCATCTCTTTACAGTGTGCACTGTAGTCATGGCTGATTAAGGGAACAGACCGATGCTGATGAAATGATTATTCTCATTCTGAATGCTACTTGGGTTGAAACAGCAGCGTCGAAAAATGATTACTGCATTACATCACTAACCCAGATATCTGCATCATGTAATCATGCAGCAGTAGAGTTGAGATTGTGTGGGGTGTTGGGTCAGCTGTTATTGTGGAGGAGCAACGATCTGAGCATTATATGCACAACAGCACCAAAACTTTTTCTTATGTGCGAATTGTAAAATTAACATTTTTATTACTTTTCCCGAACATCCAGGAGTTCTGCTTTTACAGTGTAGGTACACACTGCCTGTGGAGCAACAAAAACACTTTGTGTCACATTACAGCCTTATAGTATTATACATAAATGCAGCAAAAGGTTTTGGGTTTTTGGGGGTAGTTGCAGATGAATACTGTGTATGTATTCAGCCATTTAAATGTGAAAGATGAATGTTCCCTTTACTCTGTAGGTGATCACAGACCTGGAGGAGCAGCTGACAACATTGACTCAGGAGAATGCAGAGCTTAACCGTCAGAACTTCTACCTGTCCAAGCAGCTGGATGAGGCCTCTGATGAGAGAGAAGATCGACTGCAGCTCAGCCAGGATGTGGACAGGCTGCGTCGGGAGGTGGCCGACCGTGAAATGCACCTTAACAACCAGAAACAGGTGCTGACTTCTGATGATGGTGTACAGTCCTAAAATGCAGATGGGTTGGTGAACCCTGAATAAAAACAGAAACTTAGTTACCAGAAAGCACACTGAACCTCTACTATTAGCCCAGAGAGATTCAAGAGGCTTGTTGAATCTCTTGTTAGGGTTTCACCTGACTCAGGATGGAGCAACTACACAGGCCACTCACATGTCACCACATGCAGTAATACATTACTTATTGTTGTTATTTTCCACTACAGTAAACATTAATATCTATTATTCATAAAAATAAAACCCTAATTTCAAAAAAGGTGTAAAATCTGAATAAAAATGCAACGATTTGCGATTCTCATAAACACATATTTCACTCACAGTGGGAACATAGAAATAAAGAAATGGTTTAAAATGACAAAATGTAAATAATCACTCATTATGAATTTGATAGCAGAATGCATATATAAACACTGGGTCAGGAGGCATGTTTATCACTGTGTGGCATTCCCTCTTATTTAAACATTAGTCTGTAAATCACCGCGAGCAGCTGCTGGACTTTTGAATGAGGAAACTCATCCAACTGTTGTGTGATGTAGGATCCTTTGCTCAGCGGTCCTGGGTCTACTTTGTTGTGTTGTTTGTTTCTTGAGCCCCAAATCTTTTCAAGCCTGTATACAGCTTTTAGCACTGATGGTGCCTTTCCAGATGGCCAAAGACATAGGCAGTGATGCCCCCCATAATAAGCTGAATGGTCCCTCTCCTCTTAAATCTAGTTGATGTGGCGTCCATATTTTCCAAAAAGAATTTAAAAGTTGGGTTTGTCTCACCACAGAACAGCTTTCCACTTTGCCTCAGTCTATTTTAAATGAGCTTTGGACCAGAAAAGAGAACATTTGTGGAAGTGTTTCAGAATCATGTCTTTTTTTTAATGGTAAATGGACTCATTCTTATATAGCACTTTTCTACTCAATCTGAGCACTTCCATAAGGAAGCTTCCTATCTAACGTTCACATACATTTATACTCTGATGGACGCATCTGAGAGCAACATGGGGTTAGTATATTGCCCAAGGATATGTGCCAGACGCACAGATATCCTCGTGTTGGTGTTGTTCCCACATCATCATAATAAATGTTGTTCCAGGTTCAACATTGCAAGTGACCAATCACATGGTTGTGACATCATACGTTTGTGACTTCGGAAAAAAACGCGTTAAACAAAAAATCTACTTAACTTGCAAGAAACCGCCTCTGTCCACCGATCCAGCAATTTGAATTCTTTGCATTTCATACTGTTCTTTAATAAACGGTAAGCATTATACATATTGTCCTTGCAACATTGGAATTTCATAAATGAATGAATCGCTTAGCTTGCAAAAGTATGACGTCAAACAATGTGATTGGTCACTTGCGATGTTGAACCTGGAACAACATTTATGATGATGATGTGGGAACAACACCAACATGAGGATATCACCAGCCTTCTGTTTGGTAGGTGATCTGCTCTACCACCCGAGCTACAGCCTCCCCTAATGCTGTTTCTTGTGAGGGCCCAGAGATCGCAGGCATCCAATATAAATTTTTGGCCTTGTCCTTTGTCCTCAGAGGTTTCTTCATATTCTAAGAATCTTTTGATGATATTATGTGCTGCAGATTATTCAGGAGAAATTGTTGCATAGCTTTTTGCAGATTGATGTCTCTAAGATGATCTTTTCGTACCCAGTTTTGTTTTGACCTGTTGCTAATTAACCTAAATACTTGCAAAATGTTTAATTTTAGTACCACTTCCATTTTTTCTGATGTTTTATTGCCCCCATCTCAACTTTGAAATAGCTGTTTCCATCAAATTAAAAATGAGCTATGATCTTTCATGAACTAGTAAAACATCTCAGTTTAAACATTTGATATATTTTCTGTTTTCTGTTGTGAATGAAATCACAGTATGCTGTTTTCATTTACATTTTACACAGACTGGATGTTCCTTTGGTGCTGGGAAAATTGTTATATGCAGGAACAACCCAGCTGGTATTTTTTATTACTTACCAGCAGATTTATTAGCTTCTGACACTGAATTTCCTGCTCAAAAGAAAAAGTCAGGCAGGTTCAAATCAAATAACTGTTTACTAAGCTCGGGTCAGTAACAGGAAGTCTGTCAGAGAAAGCGTGAGCATCAGATGAAGAGCAGCAAGCAAAACTACATGTACAGACAGGAACACTGTATTAGGCACAGGGAACACTAGACAACAATAACATGACAACCAGATGTGAAATAAAAACAGATTTTACTGCAAAGGAAGAGCACGAATCAGATAAGCGAGAAAGAAAAACATAAAACTCAGATAAAGTGTGAAGTCTGCATTCATTCTCTATATCATTTTGCACGGGCGGCCAGTCACTCAGCAAATAAACACATAAAGAGTTGACATCTGAACCCAGCATTTAGAGTCAGTCACTCCGCCAACATGCCACCGCTTTTGTGTGGCATGAAAGTTGAAGTCTGTGAGAAAACATCATTTTCTGTTTTCTAAAACACTTGTATTCCTTCCTCTTATTCAAGTTTCTTCACCCTGCCCACTTCCCACTCACAGTCAGACAGGAGCTTTTCACTTACACTCACATTATTTGATATCTCCACAACACCTGTGACAGGTGACCTAGACATCGCTCTCAGCTCCGAGAGTGCCAAGGGTAAATCAGGCAGCCGAAACACTGGAATAATTTTATTATTGTTATGCGTCGTATTCTCAACGCAGTGAGAAAGAGAGATGGAGAGAAAGAGAGAGGAGGCTGTGTGATGGTGTGATGCCCCTGTGGGAGGATTTGTGTGTGGGTGTCCAGTAGCGCTCTCAGTCCTGCTGGTTGTGTAACCACCGATGGAAGTCATAGACGAGGGATGGGGTGGTGTGTGGGAGGGATGTGTCATCCCCATCACTCCCAGGTCGTGTCAGCTGTGGAAGCATTGGACTTCAGAGGGCCGTGGTGTTGCTGCAGCACCGGCAGAGGCTATATTTGTCTCCCCATGCTTTGTCTAAAGGAGTCTGTTGTACGACATTAAACATGGAGCTTTGTGTAGGCCTGGTGAAAAATATAGGAAAACATTTCGAGGCATGAAAATAACTCCACTCAAAGGAAGGTTCAAATAGTCATTTACATGGAACGTTAGTTGTCAGACTTCATGTATATTATTTAAACAGTTTGTGAGTGCCTGGCTCTAGCATTGTGGTTTCTTTTTAACAGATTAACATTTTTACTTTTTGACTTCTTAGTTTTTTGCATATTTGTTACACCTACATTTTTCAGATCATCAAACAGTTTTTGATACCCAGTGCCCGATGGGTGACGTGATACCCACGTTTGTGAATATGATAACTCAAGTAAAGGCAAATAAAAATCTCTGATAAGTTTGAATCTCAGTAATTTTGACTTCAAGGTCAGGCTTAATCTTTTATGAAAATCACCTAGAATGTTCACATTTATATCATAAGTGCATCTGCTCAGACAATTAGATATAAAATGCTGTTTAAATTCTAAATTCATTTTTAAGGGAAAAAAGCTCTCCAACCTTCCTGTTCCAATGTGAAAAAGTAATTAATAACGTAATATAACTGGATGTGCCACTCTTGAGAGCAAAAACAATCAAGTGTTTGTTATTCTTGGATTTCACATCGCTGTGGATGAATTTTGGCCCACTCTTCTTTGCAGAATTGAATTTTAATTCAGCCACATGGGAGGATTTTTCATCATGAAAGGCCTGTTTAAGATCGCCCTAAATGATGTCAATCTGATTAATGTCTGGACTTTGATTCAGCCAATCTAAAGCCTTCATTTAGTTTTGGGTTTTGAGTCATTCAGGAGGTGGACTTGCTGGTGTGCTTCGGATCATTGTCCTGCTACGTGAACCAAGTGTGCTTGAGGTTCAGAGCATGAACTGATGGACATTCATTCTCTATAAGACTTTTATGGTCGAGAGCTGCATTCATGCTTCTGCTCTTTACTGTAATTGAATACAGACCTGGATGGAGTATTTAATTACGACTGTACAGGTCCTAAAGCAGCAAAACAGCCCCAGACTATCACGCTACCACCACCAGGAGGTAGTGTAGGAGTGATGTTCTGTGAAATGCTGTTATTTTTATACCAGAGTCAAACCTTCCTAAAAACATCAACTTTTGTCTCATAAGTCCAAAAGTTTTAGAGATCATCACATGTTTTTGGCAAATGTGAGACGAGTGTTTGTGTCCTGTTTGGTCAGAAGTGTTTTTCTCTGTGGAACGCTCCCATACATACTTTGCTGAACCTTAACTGAAGCGAGTGAGACCTGCTGTTCTTTAGCTGTGGTGTTTGGATCTTTTGTGACCTCCTGGATGAGAATAGCTCTCACAGTGGTTCACTGGAGTCCTAAAGCATTAGAAAGGCTTTGTAAACCTTTCTAAGCTGACAGATTTCAGTTACTTTGTTGAACTTTAAGTGATTTCTTGATTCAACAGCTCTGGCAGTAATCAGACCTGAGTGGGGCCAGTGAAATTGAATGCAGCTGTCCAACAGATGTGATTAGTCACAGTTAATTCATGATTTAACAGGGAGGGGCAATTACTTTCTCCAGGTAGGATTGGATAACTTTTTTTCCCCATAGTAAATGAAGCACCGGTCCCCAACCTTTTTTGCGCCACAAACCGGTTTATGTCTGACAATATAATAATATAATAAAAATCAAAATAAAACAGGACTGGCACCAAAAAAAAAAAGAAGATTTATTCATAACACACAGGAAAAGACCCGGGGAAACCGAGTTAATGATAAAAACGATTAAAGAATAAAAATAAAAACCCTGAAAACCATAAATTTCACACCTGAGCCTCAACTCTGTACCAGTTCGTGGCCCGGGGGGTTGGGGACTGCTTACAGTATAGTAAAACCATAGCTTGGGAATTTAAATGGCACCAGCTCACTTCCAGTTTGGCATTCTTACTAGAGTTGCTTTCTCACAGTCCTACAGTTTAAACAATCTTTATTTATCTTAAACTGGGTCTTGTTGCATCCACTGTTAATTGATTAATTCTTAAACAAGCCATTTTGACTCTTGTCAACTCTCTTCTGATTGGCAGCCTCTTGTAAACAGAAGGTTTGAACAGTGGGTGGGCGTGGCTTCTGGTTTCAAAAAAACAGAACTGTGTGCCTGGGCTGAACATTTTAAAGATGTGCCCTCTTGACGACCTCAAACAGATCAAAAACAGTCTGAAACATTCTCATCTGTTCACCAGAATCTTGAGACTCTGAAGACCACGTGTACCATGCTGGAGGAACAGGTCATGGAGCTGGAGACTATGAATGATGAACTGCTGGAGAAGGAGAGACAGTGGGATGCCTGGAGGTCAACACTGGAGGAGGAGAAGAACCAGGCTGAGCGGAGGACCAGAGAGATCCAGAGACTCTTAGACACTGAAAAACAGAATAGGTGACCACCACAAGATGTATCACTGTAACTGTGGGTGTTAACTAATGAATCCTAAATAGCCAAAATGTTTTCCTCAATGTTCTGTTTCTATTTTGCTTGTAATTTTCTTGCTACTATGAAAACAGTCTAGAGCACATTAACTTATATTCAGTGCACCTATAGTTGCCTCAAAGAAACGTTAGTATATTTATTTCTGCACATTGCAATAGTCCAGTTATGTAATCTTGCCACAAGACCTTTAAGAAGGCTTATGAGTTTCTTATTTCATCAGCAGAGAAAACTATTTTTGCTCTAAATGTTTCTCTTGCTATCAGTGTTGGATAAAGCTCCCTTCGCCTACACGCACTGGATTCGACAGGCTTTGCCGTATTGTCTAAGGTCTGTCAAAGCAGGAATTCTAGGTAAAATAGGAAATGATTTTCTGAGTTGCCTGGAACAGTGGAAAGTGATGAAAATTAGGTAAACTTTAAAGCATTCAAAAACTGAAATTACATTTTTAGTGGTGTGGTTTTCTCTATCCAGAACCACACGACTTTACTCCAAACAAACCATTGAGTGTAACAGCAATATGAACATTACGAAATACTTTAGTCAGTTTGTTTCAAAGAGCCTGTAAACACATAATAGATGAACTTGAAGAGCATGCACTTGAAGGCTGAAAAATAACTGGCACTGACTTTTCTCCGATCTAGGCTCCGTGCAGAGCAGCGCAGCACCGAGTCTCGGCAGGCTGTGGAACAGGCAGTTAAAGAGCACAAAGCTGAGATCCTGGCCCTGCAGCAGGCCCTCAAAGACCAGAAACTCAAAGCCGAGAGCCTTGCAGACACTGTACGCATTTTCACACTCCTGAATAACCTCTGTTAAGTTTCGTGTAGTTAGCAGATGTCGCAGCAAACTCTTCCTTTTCATTCCTCAGCTGAACGATCTGGAGAAGAAGCATGCCATGCTGGAGATGAACGCCCGCAGTTTGCAGCAAAAACTGGAGAGTGAGAGAGAGCTGAAGCAGAGGCTGCTGGAAGAGGCACAGTGTTTCATTATTTTCACAGAGCCACTGATCTGATGGTTTTATTACACTTTTATTACAGACATATGGTCAAAACCGGAAAATAAGTCGGTTCTATTTTTCAGAAATTCTTAGCAGTAATAATAATAATAAACCTTTCTGTGTGAAACCACGCTGAAAGGTTTAGCGATCAGTAAAAGCAATCAGTTGTAAGAAGTGTGTGTGGCTTAGTAAAGACATTCAGAGGGTGATGTAAAGGTGCTTTACCTCCACAGCAAGAGAAGCTGCAACAGCAGATGGATGCCCAGAAGACCCACATATTTCGTCTGACCCAGGGGCTGCAGGACGCTTTGGACCAGACTGACCTGTTGAAAACTGAAAGGACTGACCTGGAATACCAGCTGGAGAACATCCAGGTGCTGCTACACACATACATGCACACGCCTACTAAAGAGAAATGACAAAAACCCACACATGTAGGAACCATGTGAGTTTTAAATCACTGCAGGTACATGTACGTTGCTGGATTGTGTCATTTTCAGTCTTGTTTCTCCCCCACTGTTCTGAGCCACACGTATGTGCACACACACTGTTTGTTTTACAGCACACAACTCCCTCCCCTACTTTCTGTCTCTGTCAACCTCTCTGTATGAAATGAAGTACTTGAGGAGAAATTCATGGCAGTAGTGATGTTCACTTAGCTCCACCTGCAGGCTGTATACTCTCATGAGAAGGTGAAAATGGAGGGAACCATTACCCAGCAGACTAAGCTCATAGACTTCCTCCAGGCCCAGGCACACGGTGGCTCCAAGAAGAAAAAGGTTAGATGGGATTAAATATCTCTCTCTCTCTTATCTTATCTTTCTATGTCTTTTTGTTCATTTCTGGGCTCACTTCTTGTGTTTCTCCCTGTTTGTGTTTGCTTGTGTGCGTCTCAGGGTCTCTTTGGACGTCGTCGGGAGGACCTGTTGGCCGCCATGGCTGCTCAGGCTCAGTCTCAGGGTCAGACTCCGACTCAAGGCCAGGCTTCCCCTGTGCCTGCCATCCAGCCGGTGCCTCTGCAGTACAGCGACATGAAGGCAGCTCTAGACAAAGAACGTTCTCGTTGCACAGAGTTAGAAGATGCTCTGCAGAAAATGAGAGCAGAACTGCGAGCACTGAGAGAAGAAGGTGAGACTGCCCTGCACCAATCTGTGGGCTCCAATTTACACTCTGTTGTTCATTTATAATCATCAGTAGAAACTTGAACTAAGAATTCTTTTAAATTTTACTTAAAACAAAATACTCAAAGTTAGTCTTTCCAACCCAGCTCTGCAGTATAAGGACCACGGAAGTTCTACAAACCCAGCCACAGCTCGGCAACAGATAATTATGTCTGCCATGGTGAAGTCTCCTGAGCACCAGCAGGGCCCCACCAACCTTGCACCCTCCAACTCTGGACGGAGGAAGGACACTCCCACACCCGAGGGTAAGGAAAGGGTGATTTTCATAGTAGCTCAGTGTGTTTTGTTAATCCAATGGCACAAACATGCAGGCTCACAGGAGATGCATAGAGGAGAGTGAGGTAAGATGAGCCGGCAGGTTTGTTATCTCATTTAGGCAACCATTCATAATTTTTGCCATGAGACTTTTTCTTCTTTTTTACCTTGCTGTGTAAGGAAGAACTATTTAAGAAGACGTGTAAAAAGCTCAAGTCAAAGCCTTTTTTGGCAGCTCAGTTTATTAAGTTCAATCAGATGTACTGTGTAGAAACATGTGAAGGAGTCAGTAAAGTGCTCTAGTTTAGTATAAGTGTGAGAAACACTGTGGTTGTGGTGTAACATGGGAAAGTGGTAAGCTGTGCTTACATCAAGTGAGATATTTGAGGTTTAAACTCGTTTCCATCATACCAGTGAGCAGATATTATCCATCCATCCATCCATTCGCTTATCCTTTTCAGGGTCGCGGGGGGCGCTGGAGCCTATCCCAGCTGTCATAGGGCGAGAGGCGGGGTACACCCTGGACAGGTCGCCAGTCTGTCGCAGGGCCAGCACACACAGGGACAGACAACCATTCGCACTCACATTCACTCGCACATTCACACCTAGTGACAATTTGAAATTATCCAATTAACCTATCCCCACAAGCTGCATGTCTTTGGACGGTGGGAGGAAGCCGGAGTACCCGGAGGGAACCCACGCAAACACGGGGAGAACATGCAAACTCCACACAGAAAGACCCCGGCCTGATGTTGGAATTGAACTCAGGACCTTCTTGCTGTGCGGCAACAGTGCTAACCACTGTGCCACCGTGCTGTGGTGGCACAGTGGTTTATAGAATTATTGTTCTCATTTTAGACGCGCTGTAGCCCGAGCACTATCATGCAGCATAATTACAGAAGAAAAAGAAACACAGGTCCCCTGCACCGCTATCCTTCAAACCTAGAGTATCTGCAGAAGTATACAGTATTGCATGCAGCAAGATTCTGAGCTCCTAGTGCTTGTGCTTGTTTGCTATTTTGAATAATGGTCAGCACAGCAGGTGCAGTGGTTAGCACTGTCGCCTCACAGCAGGAAAGGACTTGATTTGGGCCCCCATGCATGGAGCCCGCATGTCCTCCTTGTGTCTGAGTGGGTTTCCTCTGAGCAATCTGTTGTCCTCCTACAGTCCAAAGACACGCTGTATACTTTAACTTGTCATTTTAATTGGATGTCGAAGTATATAGAATAAAGCATTGTATCAATGTGTCTTGTTGTCACATTGATACAGTTCAGGCAGTTTTCTTCATCTCTCAGAACTGTGGACAAGTTGTACTCGTATTTATTTCATTATCACCAATAATATGAGTAGAATTGGGGATTTGATTATTTAATTATTAGTTTTTTGTAACTATATTTTTCAGACAGCTGTTAAATCTTCTTACAGTCACACTAGATCAATTTTGGGGGGTTGACTTGATCCCAAAGACCAGCCGTTTTTTGGTTGTCTATTTAAGTGAGGCACAACTGATACGTATCATATGACTTGAGTGCAAAATGTCTTATCTCTTAGCTGACTCTCCTCTACTGCCTCTGCAGCACACACCTCACATTCAAAGGTTGATTTTTGAAGCTCTTACTGTCTCTTCTTTCACACACCTTTCAGAGGGAAGGAGGGTCACTTTTGAAAGTAAGTCATCCAAATTCATGGTTTCTGCAGCTTGGTCTCTTATCTCTCCTCTACTTTGCTACATCCACATCTTTGACAGGCCAGATTTTAAAAGCTCTGCACTTTTATAGTATAAAATGTCAGATCCAAACAGGTTTGTCAGATGAGGCCGAAGAACCTTCAGTGCAGAGCTTTAGAAATCTGAAGCATTTTATCTTGGTTGCTGAAGCGTGTGATTTGCAGAACCCTTCTACTTTATTTAACTCACTTTATTTCCACCTCAAATTCACATCATATACACAAATGTACCATATTAAAAATGCTGCAATGCAAAAACCGCTGTATGCACTTTAAACCCACACTCTGATCTAAAGGTATTATCTAGCCATTTTGTTAGTCAAGGTTACATCAAGAAAAGAAAAGTCTCATATCGCCGTTTTATGTCATAGTGACCTGGTAGACAAAAACAGAAACAACAGAAGCAAGAAAGGAAAGAAAGAAAAAGATGTACAGCTGTCAGTTACAATAGCAAATCTGATGGACACAAACAGCTTAGAGGCCTTGGGGAACAGACACAGGATCCCTGAGAGCGTCCTGTGTCAGATCCTTTGGGTTCTCTCTGGGATGCCGGATGAGATAACTGTGAATCTGACTTGTTCAGCACCTTTGGCTCATTGTTGTGTTCCTCAAGCTGTTCCTAAACAACTTTGCAGTCTGGGGGAAGGCCATTGCTGTCAGTGGGTGCCATTGCCAATGGGCAAGTGTATTTAGTTTGTAACAGCGCTTACCTTGGAGGTTTAACATCCGCATGAATGCCAGCTGCACAGCAGTTTGGACACTAATGTATGTGTTTCATGCAAGAGGACTAAAGAAGATGACCAAGTTATTATGATTTATTTTAAGTTGCTAGCTCTAATCATAAATAAGTGTAAAATGTACAGATTTTCAAAGTGCTTTTAAGAACTCGTTAATATAGATCAGAATCAAAAAGTGAAGTGATGCAGTTAAAATAAAAAGAACATAAACGCTGAACAGTGTGAACGGTATTACAAGTAAACACGGAAATAAATAAGTCCATAAAGAAGTGATAAGAAGATAAAACACTTTGATCAGTTGTCTGTAAATGTACGTTTGTAATGTAATCTAGATGTAAATGAAAGGTGAGTTTGCGAACGTCAGCTCCTTTGATAGAGAACAGTTAAGATCAGAGGAACAACCCAGCAGCTCGGTTCCTTGGGTCTGACTGTAAATTTATAACACAGGTAAAAGCGTGGCACAAGTTTAAAATCAGCTGAAATAGCTGGATAAAATAGATAGTATGCAGTAGCAAAACTGAGAGTGATATAGTGTTGTCTCTTTGATTTTGTTAAAAGTCTGGCAGCTGAGTTTAGGACAGACTGGAGGCGGGGGAAAAGACCAAGGCTTTACATTTTACTTAAGTCCAATTAGACTGTGATTTGCCTTCATTTCCCTGCTATTACAATAAAGGTCTAAACAACAGGCCCAGCACTATGTGATGCTAGGATTTCGGAGCTTATACGCATCTATTAGTGAGATATGGCTCTATTGATTATTCCATTATGCACTATGATTTACTCACTGATTTGGTCTCTTTCATACTTTTCTCATGCAATATCACATTAAGGTAGTTTTGTATGAGAAAAATACAAACGGGGCCATATTCATCAGTAACTTAACAACAATATTCAATAGATACATGAAATAAAGTGCTCACATTTTTCTTTCTTTCCATGTTGGTTGTACACACAAGATTTGTAAATTTCATACTGATTGACATTATTATGTCAATAAGCGCGATCGTTCTGTTGCCATAATCATGACGTGAAATTTTTCAACCATCTTTAATGCAGAATGCAGTTCGCTGATGCTGACTGGATAATGCCTTTAAAATGCTGCAGTGTGTGGGCACAAGCAGAGGGACTGACAAAATGAAGAATCTGTTTCAAGCATTTCCGTCTTCAGAGTACTTGCATTAATGCATTTTGCCAAACATGAACCACTCCTTTTGGAAAGCTTTGTTTTTTTTTTGGTTGAACTGATCTCATAGATGGTATGGCATGATGCACTGAGGTTTTAAAGCGATGGATGTACCTGACATGCTGGCGCTGCCTGCCCTGACTGTGTTCTCTACTGACTGTATTCAGAGTATAGCCGTCGCTTGAAGGACAGTCAGAGAGACAGAGAGAGAGAGAGAGAGAGGGTGATGCACCACAACACGCCTCACCGCTTCACAGTGGGACTCAACATGAGAGCTGCCAAGTGTACCGTGTGCCTGGATACTGTGCACTTTGGTCGCCAGGCAGCTACCTGTCTTGGTAAGTTACAGTTGTGCTCACAAGGACTTTCAACTAGACAGTGATGTATACCTTCACATAAACCATATTTTAACTTCTTGCTATATTTCATTTTTTCCAATTGTTTACACACATTTTCTGAAAGCACACCTCATACTGTCAGAACTCTGCACACAAATCAAAAAACACACACGCAATGTGCAAAACCCTTCAATTCTCCTGCAAAATGAAACTTTACATTCAAAACAATGTAAATGGAATTTTGTTTTCAATGACACATGAATAGACATTTATAAGAACCAGTTGAACACTGATGTGCTTAAAGTCATCATAATGACTTACTGTAAGCCTTTTGCTTAGTGTTGCACTTACAGACACACAACATACAACAACAAACTTCTAGTAACATTCCTGATTGGTCCTGGATGGTGTGTCTTCCACCATATGCTCCCTTTTTTTTACTGCAGTTCTTTTTTTGTTAAAATGTGAGTACAAGAATAAATGAATGAATAGAAAAATATTATTTTCCTGCTATCTCACAGTGTTTTGCATTTATTTCTGTAGTGTGTAATAGTTGCTAAGTTGTGTTTGCACATTGGCTGGTTTTGTGTGGCTTTTGACATTAGTGGTTGATTCTGAGTAAAGTTAAAATAGTTTTGGGTCAAATGTTTGGTTTTGCAAGACAAGTTAAAGGTTATGTGAGCGTAGGTTGAATTTTACAGTTTGTGTTTTGACACAAAGAGATGAGATTTTAGCAAATGTGTTTTAGCAATTCAGAAAAACTGTATAAAGCTCTGATTTCTTTTCTTTTTTTTCATTTATGTTTTATTGGTTTTCTTGTTTATACAACATATACAACAAAAAAACAAAACAAAACAAAACAAAACAAAACAAAACAAAACAAAACAAAAAACAAACAAACCAGCAAATACAACGAGATTATACAAAATTGGGCGTCCCATTTTGTTCATAGTTCAACCATTTCGACCAGTATTCGTCAAATGAGTCCGCCTGCAACTTTAGCCTAAAAGTTATTCTTTCCATAACAAAAATAGTATCTATCACATCAATCCACTCATTTATAGTAGGAGTGTCCTCATTAAGTCAACGGCGGGTTATGGGATTTTTGGAAGCTACCAACAGCACACTGAACAAATATTTATCCGGTTTACATAGATTAAGACTCTCTAAGTTACCTGGGTACAACACTGCAAAATGAAATTGGAAGATTGTTTCCAGGACCTTATGTATTTCAGTCAAAAATGGAGCCACACGAGGACATTCCCAAAAGATGTGGAAATGATTTGCTGCTGCATGTCCACACTGCCTCCAGCATGTTGTCTTATGAGAATAATTGGATTTTTGAGCCGGGGTATTAAAATAACAAATTACATTCTTCCAACTGAATTCCCTCCACGAGTGGGAGCTTGTTACCGACCACTGCTGCCTACAGATCCCATCCCATTCCTCTCCTGTTAGGGATAGATTACCCTCTGTTTCCCATCTTGCTTTAACATATCTTGTATCATGACCCCTTAGGTTGGTCAGTGAACAATATAATTTGGAAATCATTTTTTGATAGGATGCATCTCTATATGCATTCTCAAATATGTAAATAATTTCTTCATTCCTAGTCGATAACTGGGGATGTTTTAGCTTTTTATTCAAGAAGTCCCTCAGTTGCAAATATCTAAAAAAGTCTGGATTTTGCAACCCAAACTTATTCTTAAGGTCCTGGAAACTCATCACTTTTCTATGAGATACTGTATGTGGTGAGACCTTTATTAGCCCATGTTTTAAATGTTGAGTTGATCTTACTAGGCAAAAATTCTGGGTCATATGCAAACCACCTAAGGAATCCGGCCCTCTGATTTAATTGATACTTTTTAAGTACTCTTTTCCATGTCTTTATTGAGCTTACTGTCCAAGGGTTGCCCGGGTCTCCCAGGAGACGTAACTCTGAGGGATCTCCTATCAGTGCCCCAACAAGGAAGTTACCTCCCAAGGAAAATTCCACTTCCTTCCATCTTGAACAATATCCAGGTTTACACCAGCCCACCAGACTCCTTATTTGGATTGCCCTATAATAGTCATGTAGGCAAGGGAGGCCTAGTCCTCCTTTATCCTTGGGAAGCTGAAGTGTTTTAAGCTTAACTCTTGGCTTTTTACCCGCCCATATAAATCTGGAGAGGATCCTATCCCATTCTGCAAAGTATCTATCAGGGCTTTCTATAGAAACAGACTGGAACAAAAAGCTCTGATTTCTTAATTGCAATTATGTGTGAAAGGTGTTTAGCAATGTGGTTAGTATGCAAAGTTGGGCAACTGAGTTTACAATTTTGAAAAGTGCAAAACTGAACAAAAAAGGAGATCGTAGCTCAAGAGTTGGGCGTTCGTCTTGTAATCGGAAGGTTGCCGGTTCGAGCCCCGGCTCCGACAGCCTCGGTCATTGGGCGAGACACTTCACCCGTTGCCGACTGGTGGTGGTCAGAGGGCCCGGTGGCGCCAGTGTCCGGCAGCCTCGCCTCTGTCAGTGCGCCCCAGGGCGGCTGTGGCTATAATGTAGCTTGCCATCACCAGTGTGTGAATGGGTGGATGATTGTGTATAGTGTAAAGCGCTTTGGGGTCCTTAGGACCAAGTAAAGCGCTATACAAATACAGACCATTACATTAAGTCATTATGATGACTGGAGAAGAAGTGGTCATAGTGTTTTACATTAAGCACATCAGTGTTTAACTGGTTCTATTAAATGTCTCTTCATGTGATGGTTTGTGTGTCATTTGAAAACAAAACGCCATTTTGACAAGAAATTACATTGTTTTTAATGTAGAGTTTCATTTTGCAGGAGAATTGAAGGGTTTTGCTCGTTGTGTGTGTATTTTTTTGATATGACAATATGAGGGATGTTTTCAGGAAATGTGTGTAAACAATTGGGAAAAAAAATGTATGTTACTGTCTCTCCATCTTCTATTTGCCAGACTGAACCCTGATTCATCTTTCAAAATATATCTCATGGAGGTTTCCATGGAATCCCTTTCAAACACTCTCTATAATAGATAATAGATAAGTAGTGATACAGAAAGACAGACTAATGAAGTGTATTTACAGTATATGCACTCCAGATATATGTGCACTATTACAATATAGTCTACAGTACTGCAAGAGTACCATCTGTAACAACCTAGCCAACAGTAAGAGGAGGCCTATGGGCACAGAACTGTACTGGAAGAGTCGCTGGTTACAGGTTACACTCGCACATACTGATATCGTAGATCTTTAAGTCTCGCAGAGGGTCTGATCACATCATTAGAAACATGTGTGTTCAGTCGTGAGTTGCTGTGTGTAAAAGATGACAGCTGTGTTGAAGTTGTGTTCACATTTTGCTGCCAGTGTTTACAGTTTTGCAACACACATGTGAAATGTGTTTAGTGACTAAGGATATGTTTAAGGTTTTGAAAAACAGAGTGCATGAGTTTTGCAAATTGTGTCTAAGTACCTGAACCGTGTTTAAGGTTTGGCCAAAAGACTGTTTGGTGGCTTAGAGAATGGAGTTTAGTGTTTTACCAATTCAGAAAAACTGTGATAAGACCAAAGTTGACATTAGCCTTTCTGTCTGTGTTTTGAAGTTTTCCGTTTTACAATGAAAGCCATCATTCTGGGTTTTATTAAGCTGAACACCCTGGTGACAGCTGCTTCTGCTGTTGCCTAACACTCCTGATACTTTATGCCCCGCAAAAATAGCAGCATTTCATCTCTAAATCTTTACATCAGTGAACACATATACAAAAGGTTCAGTCTTTGACGGTTTGCAGATGTTTAACAGTTAGCAAACACAAGCTTTTTTCACAAGAAGAGAGCATTTTTATGGACAGATAAACCTACTGTGCATTCTCCTCACACTGATCGTGTTAACACGCTCTCCTTTTAGACTGGCGGTGTCAGTAGTGTCGCTCGGCTCTCTTTAACAATGTTCTTTCTCCTCAGAATGCCATGCATTGTGCCACCCGAAATGCTCCCCCTGCCTTCCAGCCACATGCGGGATGTCCAGTGACTGCTCCCTGCATCTGTCTGAGGGCCTGTGTCGAGATAAAAGCAGCGCTCCGGGCCAGCAGCTGAAAGAGGCCGGCGGACACATGCACTTGGAGGGCTGGATGAAACAGCCCAGGTTAGCTGTGGACACAGTGGTGTCTGACTCAGTCTTTGCTCACTTGCATTATTATATATCAAGACCGTCCTACACATCACCTGCCGAAACAGCTGCACATAAATCTGCAGTTCTAATGTGCAGACTTCATACATACCTGTGAGTTAAACCTCCAGCAGTGAGATGGAGATGAATGTGAGACACGATTTAACAAAATCTGACAAATTAGAGCATTATAGTGTCTGATAAATATCAACCTTATATTTTGAATATTAGTAGTAGTAAAAGTACAAATTTCCAAACTTTTTTTTGCCTTTTTTTCTGTAATTCTCTAGTTCTCAGTTTCACTTTGTGTTACTGTGTATTTGGCTTCTTTTTATTGTTTTTTTAATGCCATGTTTACAAACAGTGATTTTATCTGAGCGTCTGATCTTTTCATCCACATGTGTTACATTTCACAACGGTAGAGATTTACAAACGAGGAGTGTCTGTACAAACAGCTTTAAAAATTAAAAAAGACAACAAGGGTGGATACCTCACACAGCATTTTATACATCTGGTCCCTGATGTTTCGTATGTACAGTCATGTGAAAAAGAAATGACACCCAAGACGGCAAAGTTATCTCAGGACTCACCTGGTCTTTAGCAGATCTTCTAGTTAAGTAAATACTAAATTAGGGGATTTACATATTGCATACGTCATTAACAAAAACTTAATAAATCAAACAATAGGCAAGGCAAGGCAAGGAAAGTTTATTTGTATAGCACAATTCAACAACAAGGTGATTCGAAGTGCTTTACAGAGACATTAGAAACAAAAACAAATAAAAAGCATGATTAAAAATTGATTAAAACAAGCAAACAAACTAACTAACTAATTAACAAACAAACAAACAAACAAACAAACAAACAAACAAAACAGTATATAAAATCAAAACAGATAAAATCAGAACAGTAGATAAAATCAGTAGTTAAAATGTAAGTTTTAAAATTTAAGCTTAAGTGTGGATTTGGTGTTTTATTCAAATGCAGCTGAGAATAGGTGAGTCTTCAACCTGGATTTAAATAAACTGAGTGTTTCAGCTGATCTGAGGCTTTCTGGGAGTTTGTTCCAGATATATGGAGCATAAAAGCTGAATGCAGCTACTCCGTGTCTGGTTCTGACTCTGGGAACTGATAAAAGACCGGATCCAGATGACCTGAGGGATCTGGAAGATTCATACTGGGTCAGGAGGTCACTGATGTATTTTGGTCCTAAACCATTCAGAGCTTTATAGACCAGCATCAGAACTTTAAAGTCTATCCTCTGACGGACAGGCAGCCAGTGTAAAGACCTCAGAGCTGGACTGATGTGGTCAACTTTTTTGGTCTTAGTGAGGACTCGAGCAGCAGAGTTCTGAATGAGCTGTAGTTGTCTGACTGATTTTTTAGGTAGACCTGTAAAGATGCTGTTACAGTAATCAAGCCTGCTAAAGATGAATGCATGGACTAGTTTTTCCAGGTCCTGTTGAGACATCAGATCTTTTATCCTTGAAATATTCTTGAGGTGATAGTAAGCTGATTTTGTTATTGTCTTAATGTGTTTTTCTAAGTTTAGGTCTGCATCCATCACTACACCCAAATTTCTCGCCTGGTTGGTGGTTTTTAGGTGTATAGACTGAAGTTCTCTGGTGACCTGTAATCATTTTTCTTTGGCGCCAAAGACTATTACCTCAGTTTTGTTTTTGTTTAGCTGGAGAAAATTGTGGCACAACCAGTCATTAATTTCCTCAATGCATTTACCAAGAGCCTGTACAGGGCCTCGGTCTCCTGGTGACATTGTGATATATATTTGTGTGTCATCTGCATAGCTATGATAGTTTATTTTGTTGTTCTTTATAATCTGTGCCAGTGGGAGCATGTAAATGTTAAACAGAAGGGGTCCCAAGATGGAACCTTGGGGAACTCCACATGTGATACTTGTCTGCTCAGATGTGAAGTTACCTATTGATACAAAGTATTTCCTGTTTTCTAAGTATGTTTTGAACCAGTTTAGTACAGTTCCTGAAAGACCTGCCCAGTTCTCCAGTCGTTTGAATAATATGTTGTGGTCAACTGTATCAATAGTTCAGCCAATATACAGAAACAGTGTGTGGAAAAACAAAGTCCACCTGTACTCAATTACGAGGGAACGTAGCAGCCAGCTGCTGCTAATCACATATATTGATTAATTGATGATCAACAAGTGAGAGCAACTCACATGCTCACAGCTGTAAAAGCAGAAGTTTTGGAACATTTGGGTGTGTGTTACAGTGTCAAGGAGGAAAGACATCAGTGATGATCTTAAAGAAGCAATCGTTAGTACCTGCCAATCTGGGAAGGGACCACAAGTTACATACATTTCCATAGAATATGGAGTCTGTCATTCTACAGTGAGGGAGCTATATGCACCCATGTCCTCTAACTGATGGTGGCCTGATGTTACTGAGAACAACTCCTCATAGGGCCTCATAATACTCTGTCTGGTAAAATCCACTCATCTGTCTTCACAGTGGTATTGTTGTCGTCTTATGTTTTTGCAGGAATGGCAAACGAGGCCAGGGCTGGGAGAGGAAATATGTGGTCCTGGATGGGACTAAAATATCCATCTATGAGATAGAGCCCAGAGAAGGTGACATGTTTAGCTGTCTGGATTTTTAGATAGATGGAAAGTTATTCGAGTGGGCGCCAGTGCTTATGAATCTCCTTATGTGTGTTGCTCAGAGTCAGTGAAACCACTGGAGGAGTTTGATCTGTGTCTGTCAGATGGGGAGGTGGTGGTTCATGGAGCAGTGGGAGCATCTGAACTACCAAACACTGCCAAGTCAGGTAGATGTGAAGTGTACCAAGCAGCCTTTGCCTTCCCAATGTTGTTCAAAAGTCTGTCAAATATTAATCATTTGAAGTCGTGTCATACTTTATTCTCTCTGTGTGTCAGATGTTCCTTATGTCCTAAAGCTGGAGTCACGGTGTCACACTCCCTGTTGGCCTGGTCAGGCTGTTTACTTCATGGCTCCCAGTTTCCCAGACAAACAGCGCTGGGTGGCTGTGATGGAGTCTGTGGTGGCTGCGGGCCGAGCCTCCCGGGAGAAGGCAGAGGCTGACGCAGTGAGTATCTCCAGAGCAGGCGAACGCAACCCGGGGCAGCTCGCTCTCTGTCTTTAATGTCTCCTGACTCAATTCATATCCGGCCGTGGACACAGCTGTCGCGTCTGTGGTCGTAAACATGATATTTGACTGTGTCGGTGCTGTTCACCATGAGCAGATTTCCCCTCCGTAGTCTATTTAAGACGTAGGTTTCGAGTTTAAAGCTTAACGGGTAGTTTCGCTTACGTGCGTCATTAATTGTCCCTTTCTTCTCTCTTCTTTTCTCTTTCTCTCCTCTCTCTTTGTCTCTCTCGCCTGCGTTTGTTGCTTTTTCATCGTGACACATTGTATGTCCGGCATATGGGCGTGTTTTGTCGATTTGCTCCATTCCTACCCATGTGTCACTGCACACATAGGCTGCTGTGTCCAAAAGACAAATGGTTCTGTCTCCACTGGTCCAGGTAAACCGTTAGACACGAGACATTTTGACACACACGAGCACTGCACATCCTACACGAGGCACGCTGTAGTGCATGAGTCTGTCATTTCGTTGGCTGTCACCTGCCCCCCACCCTGCTGTCACTTCACTTGCTGTGACCACTTCTCACTTTCACTATCCTTTGCTGTATCCTGAACAAACTCTCAAATATTCTTCCCTGTCTCCGATGTCCTTTTTTCTAACCACAGTACACAAATATTCGCCAAGATGTCTGATCATCTTTGGGTTGAATCTCTGCAGCTGTCCTGTCCGGAGGAGCAGGGATCGCACTGCCGAGTTTTACCTGTTTGTGTACTTGTCTGCGCTGTTACCTCTGCCCTTTCTGCACACTCCTCTGAGGCTGGGACTCAAGTCACTTGACTTAACCAAGAGACGCAAGTCATATTCTTACTAATCTTTAAAAAAAAAAGCAACAACAGGATCTAGAGCTGAATGTGGTAATATTAAAATTACTTGAAACTAATGTTGTCCAAGTAATTTTTTCTCATCCTCATTAGCTTGTAAATTCAGGTTGATATGAGTGAAACGACAAGTGAAACCTCGTGTCAGTCATGGAGTTAATTTGAAGTCACTTTATGGGCAACTCTGTAAACGCTCAATGCTCATTTTTCATAACTTACTCTATTTATAGACCAATCACTGAAATTGTATAAGCACTATGTGATGGACATGAGCTTAGTACATCTGTCATCCACATAAATCAGCACAGATGCTGATTGGGTACACAGGCGAGTGAGGCCTAAAGCTTCCTACTGTACTTCTACCCAATCCCTAAAGGAGTTCAAATTCCTATCAGACTCAATTGCCACATTTTAATATTAATAGTTTAAGTTGCTATGGCGACTGTCCTAATCTGCTTGACCCTCTCATCTCAGCTCGCAGCTGTATGTATCTGATGTAATTCTGTTGTATATGTGAATAAGATATCAGCAGCGTATGAGCTGGAACACTGACTCAGTAATGAGGAAGCCGGCGGTGATGCTGATTAGTGTTAATAATGACTCTTGTTTAAACGCAGTAGAGCTTGTAGACTTTGATCCTTTCACTCTGATCATTTGTGTAAACATTACGTTTTTTGCAATCTGTACTTGACCACTGGCAAAATATTTACTTCATTTATTCATTTCAAATGTAAAATCTTGTTCTCAGCTTCGTAGGAGTTACACATGTTTATTAAAAGTATATTTTATTCCCTTTAATGCTGACAAGTGGTACAAAATTACTTTATTACAAATGAAAGCATCGTTTCTTTGGTACTGTAGAGCCTCTGAATAAAACAGCGCGCTATTAAAGGTCTAACAAGTATAACTTTTTATCCGTGACCTGAAGCTGAAGACCGCTTGTGACTTGGTCCCACGTCTGACACTGTGATTCTGAACCCAGTCCTCCAGCCATCCAGCCCCTCCCGTCCTGCTCCTCTGTTCCCTCCTACCCAAGGTCGCGTGGAGGTCGTGATCCAGCTGACCCCTCACCCCTCTCTGTTCTTTCAGAAGCTGCTGGGAAACTCTCTGCTGAAGCTGGAGGGAGATGACAGGCTGGACATTAACTGCACCCTTCCGCTCACAGATCAGGTAGGGACATGTTTTATATGCTATAAAATGATATTCATATGTAACTACATATATATTTATTAGAAAATATGTTTACTTCTTAATTGTGCATTTTAAGCATTAGAAAATTACAATCTGCAGTTGTATTCAGGAGAAGAACGATGTATTGGAGCATGGAGCAGATGCTCGGGGCTCTCTGCCAGGATTTGCCGCATGTTGCTCCAGTTTGAAATGTCACCACGTTCACCTGAATATTTGTTTTTTTGTGTTTCGCTGCTGTGCCGCAGATCGTTCTGGTGGGCTCTGAAGAGGGGCTGTATGCGCTGAATGTTATCAAGAACTCCCTGACTCACATTCCTGGCCTGGGGTCAGTCTTTCAGATCTACATCATCAAAGAGCAGGAGAAACTGCTGATGATTGTTGGTAAGAGGCCCAGCTGTGGTATTTTCAGTAGAAAATAAATGTCTGCTGAGCAGCAGGAGTCGACTCGAGATTTTCATTCGCTCAGACATTCAGTGTCGGTCGTAAATCAAAAGGTCAATATCTGCTGCCATAACAAGCTGCCATTACAAATAACTGGCATAATTGATGAAGTGCAATTATTATCCATAATTTAAACGGAAAGGTTGGTCTGCCATACTAATAACTTTGGAGAAACTTGTAAATATCTTGTTACACAAGACAGCAGGGTGCCTTAAAAGTGACTAATGTCTTTATCCTTGAACAAGCTATGTGTAATGTCTGTGTGCTGCAGGGGATGAGCGAGCGCTGTGTCTGGTGGAGATTAAAAGAGTGAAGCAGTCTCTGGCCCAGTCCCACCTGCCTAGCCAGTCTGAACTGGCTCCATACATCTTTGAGACTGTGAAAGGCTGCCATCTGTTTGCTGCAGGAAAGGTAGTTCTTCTGTCTCTGCATGAATGCTGTTTTCATGGTTGAAATGTGATCGCACATACGAGCGTGTGCATTCTCTTTGCAGATAGACAACACGCCTTGTATATGTGCTGCAATGCCAAACAAAATAACCATTCTGCGCTACAATGAAAATCTTAGCAAATACTGCATTCGTAAGGTGAGTATGACACAGTACAGTCTTTTATACTGTTGAAAGTATGTCATGCTTTTTTTCTTTTGACCAAACAAAGGTAACGTTTGAAGTGGATAAATCTTCTACCTTCAAAACATTTTCTACTACTAGATGTGCTTCAAAGTACTGGCTTTCCCTCACCACCTAATTCTTTCCCTCACAGGAAATTGAAACTCTGGAGCCCTGCAGCTGCATCCATCTGACCAGTTACAGCATCATCATCGGCACAAACAAGTTCTACGAGATTGAAATGAAGCAATTTGTACTTGAGGGTGAAGTACTTCTTTATGCCTTCAATGCTTCCAGGACCAAATCAGTTACCAGCCAGTCACAGGATGATATTTTACGGTTGTTGGATCACTGTGTGGCTTTTAACATCAGCTTTTTCCGCTGCAGAATTCTTGGACAAGAACGACGTCTCGCTGGCCCCGGCTGTGTTTGCAGCCTCGTCTCACAGTTTTCCCATCGCCATCATGCAGGTGGCCAGCAGCATGCAGAAGGAGGAATATCTTCTGTGTTTTCACGGTAAATCCATAGGAACTGAGCTCCATGAGCTCATGAGATACGATTAGCCAAATCAGTGCAACAGAAGGGGTTTTTCTTCTAACCTGGCTAGATCGAAACATGTTTCAGGCTCCAAGTGTTTTACATTTTCAGCTGGGTGAATGTGTTTTACACATGCATCCTGTTGTGCTAGTAGTACTGCAGTTTCAGAAGCACAAACTGTTAGTGTCCCAGGATTTTTAATGCACTCGTTGCATAGTGGTTACCACTCCGACACTCCAAAGACATGTACTCACATTATATATCTATAAATAATAAATGTCTAATCTGGGTATATAAATATAAGCTGAATAACATTTTTGGGGATTAAAGCTATTATATTATAAAAGTGTGCTTAACATACTGCTGTCTGCACACAGTGTTTTATCTGTAAGAGTATGATGAAGAGTGCAGCAAATGTTTCTGTGGCAGAGTTTGGAGTGTTCGTGGACTCGTATGGACGAAGAAGCCGCACTGAGGAAATCAAGTGGAGCCGTTTGCCTCTGTCGTTTGGTAACTGCTGCTTCTTTCATCTTAATTCTCTCATTGGATTAAAAAAAACAAACATTAACTGTACCAAATCCACTTTGCAAAGGTTCCTTTTATAAGACTAAATAATTGTGTGTCGTCTGTTGCAGCCTACAGAGAGCCCTACCTGTTTGTCACCTACTTCAACTCCTTGGATGTCATCGAGGTGCAGGGGCACGCTGCTCTGGGGTGAGACACAGTGGCCTCTTTGTGCCACATCTTACACTCATTGAGTTTACTTCTCAGCTGCATTTCCCTCAATTTGGTCTTTTCTTCCAGTCCTACAGTGCTGGCACACCTAGATATCCCAAATCCACGTTACCTGGGCCCAGCTATTTCCTCTGGGGCAATTTACCTCGCCTCCTCCTACCAGAACAAACTGCGGGTCATCTGCTGTAAGGGAAGTCTGATCAGAGAGTCTGGGGAGCTCCAGAGGACCGGGTCCAGTCGAGGGTCAGTTCACTCTGTTTGCTCACTTTAATCCAGTTTAAACAAAGAAAAATAATATTTCAGTGACAGTCGGAGTGAGTTAAACATTCAAACACAAAACAAATCACCTAAAAACTCCTGAGCGCTTGTAGTGTCTTCTATAAATCACTGGAAGGTTGGCTTTGCTATGTCTGCTACCATCCATGGTGTGTTTTTGTTGTTGTTGTTAACAGTAGTCCCAGTAAGCGGTGTCCACCCACCTACACAGAGCACATCTCTAAGCGTCTGACCTCAGGCCCCGGCAGCCATGACGGCTTGCATCGGGAGCCGAGCACCCCACATCGTTATCGGGAGGGCCGCACAGAGTTCAGAAGAGACAAGTCTCCTGCCCGGCCTCTGGACCGGGAGAAGTCACCGGGCAGGGTGTTGGACAGCCGCAGGGAGAGGTCTCCTGGAAGATTCGGAGACAGCAGTCGACTCCACGCTGGTTCTGTCCGAACCCAGCTCGCACCTGTTAACAAGGTATGTAGAAGTTTCCAGTCGGCCTGTGGATGCGCTAAGGAGAAATATGAACAAAATCAAGCTGCCCTTCTGGTAGAAAGGGCATCCAAATATTTAATGAGTGTGTTCTGCCTTGGATTTGATCACAGACAAAAACAGTCCTATTCTTGATATGGTAACACAAAGCTGCTGCTGAATGTGGATACATCATTCTGACATGTCTCCAGATGTCTTCTCCCCGGTTATTTCTGTCAATGTGCAGAAAAACACCGTTTATATCTGTAAAGTGTGGAGAATGTCGCGCTCTGTCTCAGCACAGATATATTTGGGATCATTTATGTTAAAACAATTGTGCACATAACCACACACACAGTAGGTTATTTTGATTTTAACACAGTGACTCTGCAGACAGGTGTACACATGCGTGTGCAATGAGGAAGGAATCGTTATAGGGTGTCTGTCAATAAAACTGAATTGAAATGAATGAGTGAATTAAATAGGCTGGATCTCTTTTTCCATATCTAACAAGTTACTGTCTGCAGATGAAGTGCTGAACTATAGGTGAAATACACCACACAGGCTAAAGGCTAAACAGCTGATGTGTGGGGATGCAGAGAAATACTACATGAATGTGTTTGTGCTTTAAGCGCTGGGTTCAGTAAGACTGGGAGAAAGCCACGTGAATTTAAAAGCTGCGTCACTGTCCAGCATCAGGAAAAGGATCACCTCTGATTAGAGTTGCAGATTTTATTAAAATACTCCAGGCTGTGTAAGACAAATTCATCTGCAACCCCAGTGGTGTGAGAGCAGGTAAAGAACTAATTTTTTAAAAATGAATTCGAAAAAATAAATTAGACTTTCTCATTTTTTAAGGTTAATGAGGCTCAGCTGCCCTGTTTGAGGATAGATAATATTAAGTATTGTAATATGCAGACATGAGCGGCTTCTTGAGACATTTTTATATAGTGTGTAACAAATCTGATAATAGTCGTCAAAATCAAACAAACAGGGAAAACAAAACACCTTCAAAGTGTGTGCACACTGCTGAGGAAAAACCCTATAATATGCACCTTGTACTGGGATTCCCTGCTTCCCTCCTGCTGTTCCAAATATTACTAGCAGCAGCGATCAGGTGCAAAATAAGACAAGCTTTGTTGTTAAATTTAGCAGTTTGCTGCAAACTTCAGTAAATCATGTTTGTACCATTCATTTAAATACATATCCAGTAAGGCCACTCAGCTTTAGTTTCACAACTGATGCTGCAGCTCTTCAGTAAATACAGACAACACCAAACTATTCATGATGTTTAAGCCACAGTAACACGCTTTGACCTTTGCTCTTAATCTGTGTTTGCAGGTGTGGGATCAGTCGTCAGTGTGAGTCCACTTGCTGCTCCTGACTGGAGGTTGTAGAGAACCAACTGCAAAAGCCCTTATTCCACCCCGAGTGCAAGCGCGCGCGCGCGCACACACACACACACACACACACACACACACACACACACACACACACACACACACACACACACACACACCCACACCATTGCCTGTACATAGTGCAGCGTCAGTTCCTCGTTCAACCTCACAAAAACCTGCAACGGGAGACGTCTCCTGTGACAATCCTCTTGACACGTGCTTTGATGGGAGTTGTCCCACAGTAGATTTGGTGGCAGGGAACCTATGCTGATCTACAGAAGCTACTTTCTATCTCCTCAAAGTTGTAAATATTGCTGTCGGAGTTTTTATAGATAAAAGGGAAGAGTCGGCTGGTAAAGCCATGTCTATTTTTTTTAAAAAATGAGTTTCTAAAGATGTTGCAGGGAGATTAACGCTGTCGCTGGCTAGGACGTACAATATCAACCTTACATAAGAATCTGAAATATCACAGGTTTTTTTTCTCCGTTAAGAGAATTAAACTGACATTTAATTACTTTCATAGCTCACTAACGGAAGGGAGATCTGAGGAGGCAAGACTTTGCACACAAGACTGGATTTGATCAGGAGTTTAAAAGCTCATTTTTGTTACGCGACCAGATCAACCGTGTGGTCTTCTTGCCTGAATAGCCTTTGATATATAACTGCATACGATTGCTTCGACCGTCGTTGTCCGGCCATACTTTGTAAAACAATTATTAAGCAGTGTTTCGCTCCAAGTGTTCCTCGTGTTGTTTTTAGCAAACCTAAGAAAGAAACACGCAGCTCTGCCTCTGATGCCGGACGCCGTGCTGTCAGGCTGGCTCGAAGCGCCTCAGCTTGCTCTTAGTCCGCTGCTGCCGATTATGGTACAGATGTCCCGTTTCTGTGCAGTGATATGAAGTCCAGTAACCGTCAGGGGTCGTCACTTGCTAGTATCGTTTCTTTAGAGGCAGCAAGACCACCCCCACTCATCACATCAGTGAGCATGACTAACTTAGAGCAGCACTGTCGCTTTTTGATCGATTCTCTTGGTTGTTCTTTTCTGTCATGTACTCACTTGGATTTGCATTCTATAAGTAGAAATTGATGTTAGACAGTGTAACTTAAGATTTTCTTGATTTTTAGAGCTGTATACCAGTACACGCATTAAACATGATTCTAGTGTCTGTTTTCTTCTTTGTGCGCTCTCAGTTGCAGATTCTCCACCACAGCAACGTGTGTCAGTGAAAGCGGGTATCATCTAGCAAGCAAACAGTCAGAGATTCATCTTCTAGTTTATTTCTTTAATTCTACAACAATGTAATTCTCTTTAAAAGGAAATCCAAAACAGAACAAAATATTCAGACTGAACAAGGAGCACTTGTTGTTACAGGAATTTGCTATGTACAGCCATACACTCGACAGACATGAGAAGGTTCAAAGTGCTTAACAGAGGGGGTGAGAGAGAAAGAAAAAGAAAAAAAAAAAAGCACGAGTGATCCCTTTGTGAGAGACCCGTAATAAAAACTGCTTGGCACCAGGCTCCACCAAAGAGACACTCAGTCACACTAATGCTTGAAATGCTTGATGCATTTATACACTCACACCTCATGTGACTACTGGGCCATTGCAGTGATGCCTCTAAAAGCTAGTCAGCGTGAGTGGAAAAAACAAAACCCCAACATATGGATACTGGGGGTGGGGACGCAGCAACGTTAACTGAAGCCCACATTACCAGCCCCTCCCACACACACACAGATCTGTCCATAACTCCATCATGCTGTTGCAATACTGAAAAGCACACTTTCAGTCTCACTTTACTCAGATGCACCCTGTGGCAGTGTTTACTTAATGTCATGTGCAAATAAACAGCCTTTCCTCTCCCGTGAGACCATTCACATTCACGGATTGTTTAACAAGACGTCCCTGTGACGGTGGTGAAACTCGAAAAAGGGAACTCACGCTGCTGGTCGTCAATGTGGGGGAGGTCAAAAAGCTTTGGCTTCACAAGGGAGTGTGGAGTCTTAGAATAAATTGTCTATTTGGACACAATTGCTCCAATTTGTTGCCATCGGATGTAGTTTGTGGAATTGACTCATCTTTCGCGAGAGGGCCAAAATAATATATTTCAGTTCTCTTTGAAAGACTAAAGGTCAGACTGTCGAATTAAACACACTTCCACAGGAGGTCGACATTAAAAAGCACACACTTGAAGCCGGTTGTTTTGACCACCTAAAACAGCAGCTCCACCACCAGATGGCAACAATCTCAAGTCAGCATCATGCACAAATCCAACAGGAAGTGACAGGAATGGGCTCAGTCAAACAGCTTTAGGATAATTAAGTAGCATCAGGTTGTCAATCACAGTTAAATGTCTGTGTTTCCTCCCTTAGTCCAAAACTTGCTGCGTTTATATCTACAGCAGCCATCTGACACAGCGAGCTGGATCATGGGGAATAGAGATCGGCAGTCTGAACAAAGATTATCAACCTAGTCTACGCTTCTGTGCTGTACCTTTAAATGTTCCAGCTGAACAGTAATCAGAGGAGGGGTTTACAAAAAGATTTGCAACACAACAACAACCCATTCGCGCTGGAAATCTGAAAAGCAAGAGTCACTCAGCAACTAGAAGCTCAGTATGTGAATGTATGTGTGTCTACATGAACAAGTGTGGATGCAAGTAGAGGTAGTGTTTGTAGATGGGTGTGAATGGTATAAGTGTATGAGAGCTTTAAAGGGGGCAGGGCTTCATTTTGGGTTCAGGCTGCTTGTTTTGGACCACTGTTCACTCAGTGCATAGACATCTTGTTGGCTACCTTTGACTGCTCACCCCCTCATAATGCTGAAATCTTTACATCCACACATGCTGTGATTGGCCAACACAAAATATTCTGACGGGATGCTGTAGCCAAAGTTCAGAACCACCGCTCAGTCTCCATTTCTGATTATCGTGTGGCAAAAACTGAGTTAACTGGAGTTTTAACAGCAAGTCAACAATACAAATATCAATAAATAAAATCCAAGTAGGGGGAGGAGAGAACCATTACAGCATCAAATCAGGTCACCCTGCTTCTCCATTTATTCAAAAAAACAAAACAAAAACTGCCTTAAACAGATTGCAAAATATAGGTATTTTATGCAATTTCAAAAAAAAAAAAAACTTTGGTGACTAATTAAGTGCCACTATTCAAAGATTCTATACATTTTTCTTAAATGCTATGTAGGTATCTGAATATATTATTCCTCTCATTTACTGTACAAAAGTTGTGTCTGTGTGTGCACAAGTAGTTTGTAAATGGGTGTGAGGCTGAGCAGGCGTCTCAGCGATGCTTTGACAGATTTCATGTGGCGTTACAGACCTGGGAAAATGCAGAAAGCCCTTTCTACTGCTGCTGTGCTCCTCTGTGATTTAGACAAAGTGGAATTTGTTTCATAGTGGCTGGCAGCCACCTGAAAGAAAAAAAAAAATATATATACATAGATAAAAAGATGTCTTGTTGTGAGCTTTACACCCGTCTGATTAGTACCAGAGGACTGAGGGGAGAAAAAAAAAAAAAACCCAAAAAACAAAACAGGTTGTTCCGTCCCAGTGCCTGCTGGGTAAAACAAAACTGGATCTTTTGGCAGCAGTTGGCCGCACCGTCGTGTGCTTCAGTTTGTCCACGGCAGACAAACTGAAAAAACGTCGGTATTGATGCAGGTCTATCGGCCAAACCTGTGTGATGTTAATGCTTTGAAACAAAAAAAAAAAAAAAAAAATCCAAAGCCTGAAATCAGCAGAGTCTCACAGTGAGTGCTCCCTGCACACGAGTAATAAACAGTCTGTTGGTATGGAGGAGCAGCGCAGCACGAGCTGTTAAAAGATCAAATAGCCACAAGGCTTTTCCTCTCACTAACTTGCTGTATGACTTGTCTACACAGGGGCTTCAAACACAAAATGATTCACCATCCTCACTGTGGTCAGGATAAGGATGCTAAACTACTGAAAAAATAAAAAAGCAATTAGAAAGGGGGAACAAAAAAAAAAAAAAAAAGTGCATTTAAATATGTGAACAGCACAGAATTTTACAAATTCACAAACTCCAGGAGTCCAGCCTCCCTTCTGTACTCTGGACTGAATCTCAACCATAACTAAATGTGATGTTCACAAAGCATCAAGGGGTTTTTGATTTGTACATCACTTGTTTGCCACCCCATTTGTGCGTCTCTCTTCTGAAAAGCTGCTTAAAAGCTCACCCAAACAAAGCAAGCACAGTTGAGACTCGGCCCACAGAAAGTTAAAGGCTCAATTCACCCAGTTATCCAGAGTAATGACACTGCAAACAAAGGCTGCGGCCAGTTTCTTTAAGAGATACTGTCTGTCTGTTTTACACACTTTTCAGACAAGCTCTCCTCTAGACTGAACATGTGACTGTATGCAAGCATCCTCACAGCACTCTTACCAAGTCAAAATGGCAAAACTTGCCTCACTCTCAACAAGTCTGAATATATGGAGCCTAAACAAGCTTCTTAGGCACTCTGGTTTAATTTGGAATATGATGCACTTCAGCATTCCCAGTCCAGGAGAGGGAGGAATGGGGTTTTCAAATGTACTGAGCTCTTGCACACAATGGTAGAGAGGACCAAATATTCCCAAGTGTGCTATTACTAGTTGATGGTGACAATACAAATGCATGTATGGTAAATATCACCTGCTTACAGAGGTTCTTGAGCAGTGGGGAACATCAACATTTAAGTGACCCATCTTTAAATAGGATGCTATCACTTCAGTCACGTTAGCTGATGATCAACCAATGTCTGAAAAGCATGAAGTCAGTTTTTCTAAAGAGGACTCCATGTAGTTTATTACTAACTAACTCAGTCTGCGGTCATGTTATCAAGTCATTACCATTAGAAAGCAGCATTTTTAAACGAGATTCTGAGCTACATAGCCGGAAGTATTAGTAGTAATTTTAAAAAACTAGTTTCCTGCACTTTTAGGACAATTCTAAAGTGTAACAAGTTCAATGGGTATGTGCCTCTCAGTCAGATCAGTCTTATTTTAATGTGGAAATCATACCTGCAAGTGTAGCATTGCAAAGTTCATAGTTTGAATCTCACACTGGATCAGGCTTCTCAAATTTGCTTGTTACATGTATTCAGATATAAAAGTGTTTAGGTTTCATTTTGGACTGTTTGAATATGTAACCAAGTTTTCTGGTAAAAACAGCCCAACCTTACAGCATTAACAATTTACACAAAAATATGCTGAACTGATAACATGACCTGCAGACTAATTGGCAGCAGAAATCTCAGATAAGGTCAAATCATAATACATTTTGCTGGATTGTTGGTACCATAGGAAGTGAGAGAATATGACTACCATCTCCTCTGGTGATCTGGATGAATTGTTCCTTTAATCTTTCACTGAGACATTGGCTTGCTATGTGGATATTTCCAATGCTGCGAGACAGTCTCGTGATTGCCAGGATGTCAGAACACCCTGCAGAGATGAGTCCATGCTCCAGGCTAGGAGATGAGAAACCTTTATGATTTTTTTTCAGGATCTTCAGGAGAATCTTTCACAGACCAAAGTCCTCCAGGAGACTTCAGCAAATACAGTGAGACAACCTCCTCTGCCTGCCTGGTCCAAGGCACCAGGATGTCCAGTTTCATTCCTTTGTGCGCAGTCCCATCTCACCAACATGCCACTCAGCTTCTCTTTCACACATACACTCACACTCCAAAGTGCAGCAGCACTCACAAAGTTGGTGGGACATTCTTTAGCTCCTGTGCTCTTCAGCAGTGCTTCTGCATCAGCGACTTGCAGCTCAGCCCGACTCCCGTCTGTCCTGGTCCTCAGTTGGAGCTGGCTGTAATGGGCTTCTCCAGCTCCAGGTCCAGGGTAGCTGAGCCATGCTGGAGATTGCTGTAGCAGGTCTTACAGACGCGACTGGGCTCAAACAGCTGCTGGCTTGGCACTGGGATCCTCTGGTCGCAACAGCTGGCACAGAACACGTTACCGCAGTTCCTGCCAAGGAACACGGAGATGTTATTTGGGGGACTCTCACATTCTTTACACCTCAAGTTACCATGCGTCCCTGTGGTAGATTCTTAGAAAATAACACCCCATTTAAAAGAGTTTACTTAAACTGGACTGATGTGAGGAGTTGTTTTTTTTTTTTTTGTTTAAAGAGGGAAAAAAAAAAAAAAAAAAAAAAAAAAAAAAAAAAAGCTTTCAGGGGAAGAAATAAATTAAGAAAAAAATATCAAGTTGGCGTGTGGGCTAGCTTATCTGGATCAAGTTTATATTAAACTACAAACATTCACTTATCTAGGAGGTCCACACAGGGAAATACTGAACACTGATTTAAAACAGGACTTAGGTGCTACTTATTTAAAAAAAAAAGAAAAAAGAACCCCACACCTGGTGAAGTGACGTTGATCTATGATTCAACCATGTGTGACGCATGATAAACTTTTATTTTAAACATGATTTGAGAGTTGTGGGCAGACTCCACCCATCCAGTTTACAGTGCAGCTCTGCTGTGATGTTTACTACATGCCGCTTAGCAGAGGTGCTCCAAACAGAACATGTTGATTATTCAACTCAAAACACTGCTGTGATCACTTGACAGACAGGTCACACTGAAGATTTCAAACACCCATGCTCTAATTCTGATGTAAGGCCATGCTCACACACACAGCGCTCCCTTTCAATTGCTTGTAACCACACAGAGCAGAAAGTGAATTCGATTCTGTTTTTCTTCCAACTCTTTACCCTTTTGCACCACCAAGTGGCCTGAGAGGTGTCTTACACCATGCTGTGCTGCTGGGAAGTGGGATGCAGGGTTGGTTAGGGGCAGCATGCTGCCAGGGTGTGTGCCGTGTAGGGGTGTAACGGTTCAGAGACAGAATCTGCAGTAACAAACGTCCATGGTCTCCAGACGTGCCACGGTGGATTTGGAGAATCGTTACAACCCTAATGTTGTGGGTGAGTCGGGGGCAGGGTGCTGATGTGATGCTATACTAGGATGGTCGAGGCTGATTTAGTAAAAATTTACAAATTTTCCAATGAAACGGGCAGCCTCTGACCGAGTGACAGCACCATGCTCACTGTCACAGCCAATTCAAAACTGCTGTATGAAAACACACTGCTACTGCTGGAGGACACACACAAATCAACCCATCTCAGAAATGAAGAGGTTTCCCTGAGAACTTGCTGATTGCCAAAACAGAATGAGGGGATTCAAATGCAGCAGGTGAGTAAGGGAAAGGGTGAGGTGGGATTGGGTTAGGATGAGGAGGAAACTGAAGGATGCTGGGTTGAAAAGGCTGGAGGGTGGGTGGGACAGGGGAGCCGGATCTCACCAGACCTCCTGAACAGGCTCCCTGCCACTGTAGAGGAGGAGAGGGGCAGAAAATGGATAAGTACTGCTGAACAGCAGAGAAAACATAACACTTAAAAAAAAAAAAAAAGTCCTGATGGAGATGTGTTGTGTTTAAGTTGCATTCACACAAATTACATTTACAACTAAACATCCTAAAAGATTCAACCTCAAAGTTCTGAGTGACTTATGTGATCCACTGACAAAAAGGGAAATACAGAGCAGTCAGCAGTATAAAAGGAAGTGATGACACCAGGAGGAAGTGTCCGCGAGCTAATTCACCACATGATTATCAACCTGACCACACAGTTTTGTGTGGACACATCGGTGCAAAACAAAGGGCATCTACAATAAATTAAACAACCAATCAACAGTTTACTTGGCTCCCTGGCTCTTGTTTATAGATTGACATAGTACAGACAACCAGAGAGAGTGGCGCCTCATTCCATTGGCAAATGAAATGCAAATTAGGTCCTCAAATTTTAAAAATAACTTTCCTCTCCTGAATGAAAGACATGATACTGGGACCAAAAGCCTTAAATCGTGCAACTATCCTGACTGTTCATCCACAGCAGGTGTAGAGAGCATGCAGGACACTTTCTTTGGAAGGCTACTTCCACACAGTACAACAGACTTCGTACATTTGCACAAAGGGCATGCTTAAAGACTTTCTAAAGATTTCATTCATTAGAGAGTAACACTTGGATCAAAAAGGCAAATCTGGGTCACTTAATTGGCTGCATTTAGAATAGTTGGGAATCATGTCAACAGGGGCACATGGTGTTCCTTTGAAAGACCCGCACTGCAGTATTCTTAAGCATTCAAGTACGCCATCTGTTTTTACCTTATTTAGAGGATTTAATGATGGTGCCCATTTAAGTGGTACCTGTTGCATTTTATGTGGATGCTGGAAATAAGACTGGCTGCATGTCTGTGCAGGGACACAGACATGCATACTTTGAGAAAAATGCATCAAGTGAGAAACTCTTATTTTGGCTTTCAACGCAAACTGATTTTAAGCTTTGGTCCATAGAGAGGAAGTAAACCTCGTCACAAATGGGTTGACAAAGATTCTCAAGTTCATCTTCAGGTACCAAGCATGAACAGCCTCAGCTGAACCTACATACAAGAAGCTCATCTGACCCGAAGATGAGTGAGCTAAACAGCAAAGGCCTCAACAGGAGAGAAAGAATTGATTTGTGACAACTGATAGTGAAGGCCTGAGATTCTGCAAAAACAAAGCTGTTCTCACCTGCAGTGATGTTTCCTGGTAGCAAGCCAGAACCTGCTTTCACAGCCATAACACTGGGCTGCCAAATGATCAGGGTACCAGCGGGTGACCTGCAATGTTTGGGGAAAGTATCAGTTCAGTTTCCATATACCGAGCAGCTCATCCAGGTTCTTCTGCATTGCATAAATGCTGCTAAAAGACCGCTTTGTGAGCCTTGTGCCATCCCTCCCTGACGAGGGTCTTTATATGGCTGCAGCTGCTCACCTCAGTGTCCTGCTTGTCCACCTGCTCCCAGCTGGCCTCAGAGAAGAGCTCTGTGCTGCAGCGCGACAAACAGTTTGGGTCCAAGTTGTACTCAGAGTCCGTCATTGAGGTCTGAATGGAGGGAGACAGATGATCAGAGTAAGGTTCACTTTAACTGGCAATGGTAAGCAGGGCAGTCTGAAGTGGATCGCTTCCATTTACAAGTTGCAAACAGATCAGAGGGTCAGTTAACTTTCAGTGGCTTACCACTTCATCTCCAATGTCTCCGTTGATCCGGTGGGAGATAATGTGCTGTTGATTCTCCAGGCGGCTCCAGAGCTCCTGGACTTGCTTCTTCAGAGTCTCCACCTCCATCTGGTGCCCCGCTTCAATCTGCCTCAGTCTTTGCTGGATAGCATCATTGTGCAGCGTCAGCCCATCGTCATCCAGATGGCTGCGAGTTGGCTGCTCAGGGCTCATGGTGACCCGGCCTAGCAAGGCGTGACACCACCGGTGCTGAGAGCAGCTGCCTCGTGGGTGGAGGATCAGAGAGTTGCAGCTTGCTACGGATACCTGACGGCTCAAAGGGGCCCTCTCCACATTCCCTTTGGCCCAGTAAGGTGCTCCACTTGGCTCCCCTTCGGAGTTGTCCCCATTACAAAGTCCATCCCTGCTAAGGTCAGCACGAACTGACTGAAAGGCACTGACAGAGGGCCGCTTGCTGCCCTCGCTTAAAGTTCTGATCAAGCCATGCTCACTGGTCTCCAGCCCCTTCTCTTTCTTGGAAGAGGGAACTGGGCTCCTGCCATCACTCATGAGGTGATGGTTTAAACCAACAGGTGGCTGCACAGGGAGCTCCACCCTGCCACAGACCTCTTCAGTTAAAGTCTCTGTGGAGCTTTCCATCAAGGAGGCCCTTTTATCTACCAACTCCACTGACTCAGGGACACTGTGGTCAGATTCAGAGTCAGGGCAGCTTCTCTCATCTAAGCCTAGTTTTTCAGGTGACCTATACATTAAGTCACTATTTATAGTTCTATGAGCTGCAGGCTCTTCTGGCTCACTTGTGCTACACTCCTTCGGTACAAGCGCAAGTTCTTCTTGTACAGAAGATTCCTCTACATTCTCCGTCACCAAGTCCTCAGTTCTCTGAGACGCATTGGCTTCCTGTTGATCCTCTTCCTCTTCCTTCTGCGTGGGCACAGAAAAAGAGTCACCGTTCTCCTGAGCCTTCATCTCACCATTTTCTGGGAGCTGACCATTAGCGAACATGTCTCTCTTCATGACAGTCTCACTGACATCCACCATCTGATGCTGCTCTACATGTCCATCCACCTCCTGGTCTACAGCATTAAAAACCTGAGCAGCATCAGCATGGTCCTCTCTTGGCACGTCGCATCCTGCCTCCTCCTTTGTGGCTTCCTGAAGGATGTTCACCATTTGTCCCTCAGCCACACCCACTGCCACAGAGAGCTCTGCCTCCTCCGCTTTATCTTCTGCTGGGTTCAGATAAGACTCTTCTCTACGTTCAGTATTTGAGCCCTGGGATTGCTGTTTGCTGTGATCCATCTCAGAGTCCAGTCTGTCATGATATGGCTGCACCTCATCCTGGTTCTCCCCTCCTTCAGGCCCCACTGCCACATTGAGCTCCAGAGACCGCCGGTGGTCCTGCCACTTCTCATTCAGGCTTGGGTCACTGGAGCGACGGTTGGGAGCCAGTGAGCTTCCCAGCTCACACGCACTAGGCAAGTTGTCAAAGGAGCGCGTCTTTGTTCGCCTTAACAGGAAAGGAGAAAAATAATTACAAACAAGCGGCATTTCATTACATAATAGCCTAGTATGCTTGACAGCCTATAATTTAATGAGAAACTGCAAACAATTATAAAATGTTTGCCTAACAAATCGCTCTCATGTCTGTCTCATCAAAACAGACATTTCAGCAAAGTATCCAGACCATCTCTTTAATTCTGAGCTGGCTGTCACAAACTATGTAAATGAACGGGCATTCATAGCACTTCTAGTCCTATCGACCACCTGAAGCGCTTTAATGACAGTCTTAAAGACCACTTCCTGTTGCACTTCCAAGATGTTTTGACTGTCGTGACACAAGATAAGAGCATAGACTGCATCTAAGCAGAGCATGTGACCAGCAGTGGAAAAGCCGGCCCCCTCTGGCTGTGGGTAGTCTGTGGCTTGCGTTTTATCTTACACAATAGGGAGAAGAGTGGGAAGGGGTCGGGTGCCAACGCGCCAGGCTCACCTGCCCAGGGGTGCATCTTCCGGGTTGGCACCGGGCACTGGGTAGGGAGCGCAGGAATCATCGGAAGGAGTGGTAGGGGAGGAGCTGGGCAGATAGACGGCCGTCCACAGCATCAAATTCCGTACATGACACACTGGATGGAGAACCTGCAACAAGAGCTGCAAACTTAACTCAAGATATAATCAGACATGACGATGACAAAAGTTATCTGAATGCAAATCTTTAGAAGGGAGTGAAATAGAATAAATGAACGAACGAACGAACAAGAAGTGCTTAAATCTAGGATGAATAAAGTTTTATAAGATTTGTCAAGAACATCTAAACTAAACTTGTTCCAAGAATGTAGTTTCTTTTCATACCAAGAGGACAATATTTATGTCTGCCTGTCTCCACCCACACAAAGCAAATGCAAAAGTAGTAACCACAAAAATGCAATTCTCAGAAGGGTGTCAAAAGCACTGGTATTTCAGAGTATTTTAGATTTATTGCCAATTGTTATGTACAAAAATTTACAGCACTCTTGGGTTCCTTAAAAAAAGAAAAAAAAAAAAAGCAGCATGTGAAGACATGCTGTATGCAATGGCAAGAAGCACAGATCTTGATTCTGAGATAGTTAGATTTGACAAACAGGACGATCTCTTCACAAGCTTCCTTTTATACTGTATCCTGTTCACTTCTAGTCAGTTTTGTTGAAAGCAGAAAACCTTTGAATGAACTTCAGGAAATCCTTCATTTAACTGCAGGAATCGATCTGACTGACTTCAGAGTTTCACCAAAGTTCACTACATCTCCATAGTAATTCCACATGTCTTTGTTCTGTAGTGTACGCAACAACAAGAAAAGCTGAGGTATGTCTGAGACAGAGAGCATCACTGGAGCACTTGCTAGCTGCACTCCATACGACAGGAAGGGCAAAAAGTGGATCAAAATTACTGATGCGGTTAGATCAGTAATAAGGGTTTTAAGGAACTGCTTTACTAAAATATAACTGAAATACAGTTATGTTATTCACTTTATTTATACTTTTCTCATATCAGAGCACGCAATCAGGCCTCTACATAATGCCGTCAGCCACTAGTTTCTCTATTCCTTGTCCTCACTCTTAGTGCACCTACTTACACTCACTAACACCACGTGTTGAGTAGAGCTGATAGGTTAATGACAGCATAATGAGTGTGAGACAGAGTCAGCGAAGCTCACAGTAAAAGTATTGCTGTCTGAGCTTTTCACTTTGGTCAAGTAAGTCTATGCAACTTTTACATTTATGTAAAGATGCCAAGACAAAAGCTGTCGGCTTCGCTGTGTAATACCTCTGAACTAGTAAACTGCTGCTGACGCAGTGTAGTAACTACACAACTGAATATAGTGACATTATGTCACTGACATGCCCATCCAGCTTTCTGAGCTGGGAGACGATCAATTCTGTCCAATAGCTTGGTACAGCCCCAGTTGTCTTTAAGTTTAAACATTAAATGTTAAAGTCAGAAAAGACCACAAAGACAAGTATCTTTGCTTTCTTTTAGCAGGACTGAATGATTAAAAGTGTTGACGTACAATTTCGGAGTGTGAGGAGTAGAGCATGTTCCTCAGAGAGCGGTTGGCTGGCCTCAGGAGTGACCAGACCGAGCAGGTCCTCTCCTGAACGTGACGATCCTCCCTGTCCTTGCCGCTGTTACACAGGAAAGTGCCGAAGAGGCAGGAGTAGGTGTGCTGCACCAGTTTCACCTGCACAAATGTGACACAAACACTTGTATACACATTATCAAGTATAACAAAAGCATGGATAAAAAGTTCCTCATATTACATTTTAGCACACCATGAAGGTAAATGCATATCAATCTCTCACATCTGGAACCTGAATGTAACTACACTTTAATCAGAGAAACCATTATGTCTGTAGATAAATTGCGCATTTTTAAAGATTGTTTTGTTGTTGTTGTTTTAAAAAACATTGAATGTACATACCAGGAAGGCTTCATTGAACTCAAATGAGCATGGAAACTGCCTCTGCAGTTGGTGAACACAGTCCAGCCACTGCAAGAAAACAGGGCAGCGCTCATTCAGGTCCTCTGAATTTTCTCCATGGCCACATCGGTCAGCAAACTTGTGACCAAAGTCCAGCCATTCTGTCTCCACCAAAACTTGGAAGCCCTGCATGAGATAATCCAATGAATGCTTTTATCATTTTTACATTTTATTTGCATACAACAACACTGTCATCTCCATCCATACCTCAATAGTGCGGTAGTAAGGGTCCAGCAGTAGCTTGGACAAAGCAACAATCTGTGGTGTGCGGTCCCAGCCGTCAGAGCAGTGCACAAGAACAGGCCTGTGGTCTCTGTTCACAGTGTTGACCACCAGCAGAGCTGCCTTCAGTAGCAGGGACAGGTGTTGCAACCACTTTGTGCCCTCAAGTGCAGAAAGCCAGCTGCAAACAGACAGCAAAAGCCTATAGTTCCCAGTTTATTAAAGCTGAAGTGCTGAAATGAATATCATCTTAGAAAGAAAGAAGTCCAACAACACCATGTTATGTGACTAGTAGGACACATACATACACCCTGACCCACATAAATTATGATTCTTTCACATTACATAGATTATAAATCTAACCGCAACTGTGTTTTCTAGATCAATAGACACACACACACACCACCACCCCTAATAAACACCCTGCTTCAGACTGTTTTATCTCCATCTTGATCTGCAAACCATAAGAAGAAAAAAAAAAACAAAACTCCACACAAACACTTAAAGCTGACAATTCAGCTACACATCACTGCAGTGTTGAATATGGCAGTGCAAAGGGAAAGGGGGTTTGGGCCAAGTTCTCAGTATCAGGCGCAGCTGTAAGGCCAAAGTCAAAACGGCTATGATTACTAGTTACATCCAGCTACTACTAAAGGTTGTTGGGGTTTTGAGTTTTAATAGTTAGTGTTGTGTCATAAAATCTTGACTTGGGAAATCTGGGTGTACTGCTGGAGGCATATTTACAAACACACACATACTTGGCTGGGTCAGGCATCTGAGTGCAGAGGAATCGTAGAGACTGGAAACTCTTGCGAATGGAGTGGATGTTAGCCATTCCCATGAAAAACACCTCGGAGTTGGGATAGTATTCTGAAATAAGATGAAAGTAACACTTACTATAAGCAAAAATGGATGTCTTTAAGCCAAACTGAGCTGCTAAATCGAAGACACACACTGACCCAATTCTGTATGCGACTTGGGACCAAACAGACGGGACTTACCTGGGCATTCACAGCCTCCACCTTTGGCCCTGTTAGCTACAGCAGCTGCATAGGACCTGGCATCTAAGATCAGTAACGTCTGAGATTGGCTGGCCAGTGTCTCCACCTCTGAGCTGTTGGTCATGGAGGATTCTGACAGGCACACACACAAAAACAAAAGAGTTACAGCTCAGCTTGTAAAAAGCACCTTCTGGGGGCATAAGTGAGATTCTTTCAGGCACATCAAACATGTCTTTAATAGACGTTTACTGTAGTTTGCAGCTTCAGACAAGCACCAACAAATCAGACAAGTCAACAGTGTCTGCTGCAAATTCATAAAGACGGCAACACTTCAAGAAAATGTGCAGTGGTAGATGTATGTTCAGCTGGAAGCATGCATTTGTCTGTGGGCGTACACGGCATGTCAGTGAGGCTGACTGAAGGCCATTTTACACAGATCTCACTGCACCACTAAGGCCGCTCCTTGTGATAGCTTTGCTTGTTTACACTGAACTAAAGAGAGCCAGCATAACACTGCAGCAGTGAGGAGTATTATGAATGAATGCTGGGCTAACATGATGTAACAGTAGTTTCTAGTATGATGCAACACAGGGACCCAAATTTCAAACATATGGGTTCTGCTTTCAAAACAATAGCAAGCAGGTGAACAGACTTTGAGAAAGAAGGGGAAACATTTCAGCTCTGACAACCTCTGCTGCCAAATAAAGCAGAATATTAACATATCCTACTCTGAGTGGGCAGTATAAAAGTGTCTGAGTGAGAGCTCTTACCAAAATCAGTGTCAGGCAGGTCTGAGCTATTGGTGTAGCTACCGTTGGGAACATGTTTTTGGGAGCTGCTGTCCACGGCACAGGCCTTGGCAATGGACTTAACCAGGTGCTCATCATCAGCGTTCCTCCAGCCCCACCAGCTGACCTCTGGCTGGCCACAGCGGGCAATTACAGCCCCAGTAGTTGTATGCCTATGTGAAGGGCAAGTGAGGAGAAGTTAGACTGGTAATGTCTGGCCAAGGTAGAGTTTATTTAATGAAAGTAATCAATTTAATGATAGTAATACCAGTACAAATCCTACAGAAGACGACAATTTATTCCCTTTCACAGCATTTTATACTACTTTTAACTTTTCTTAGATTTCCAAAAAAACACCAGACTTAGAACGCACAAGTATATTAAAAATAGGACTTCATTACCACAACTCAGTGTGTCACATGTATGAGGTAGACCTTTTAGTTTTTCTTAGGCACAAAGCTTCGGAAATGCCAGTTCATGCAATTTAATATACTAAAATAGTAAAAAACTGAAATTTATTTTATGTTCTGTGATGCACAAAACAGGCATACAAAGTCTTCACTTCTGATTGGCTCAAGCATTAAGTTGCCCAAACAGTGCAACAAAAAGAGCCAAAAATGCTTGAAGCACTTCCAAAATTGGTGACGTCAGTGCTTTTGGTCGGGTAGCACACTCTAAACAACAAAAAAAATAAATCAGAAGCTAGGAGGGTTTGTGGCACTGATATAGAACAGTCAAGATTTTAATCCAACAATTGCTTCGTTTCCGCTGCATAAGGAAGCTTTTTACCTCTCTAATGATAAACAGGCCAAGTGTCTGCTTTGAATAGCTGCGGAAGAAATAAACAAACCTGTAAACTACAGCAGGAAACCTCTTCCAGGAGCGGAAGGCTGCCACATTTTCTAGCTCTTTGTCAGTAATCCAGGCTGGCACTAGGAGTTGCTGAGGATAGCTGGGGCAAAGCCTGGCAGTGCAGAAGGGCACAAAGAGCAAAGTTAAACAAGGAGAGGGAACACCAAAGGATTGTGATGGCTCAACAAAAGTCTCTGTCTGCAGACACCTAATCCTGGGCCAGCCCCTTATCTGTCCAGGGTTCAGCACTCATGGAGTACAATAACACAACCACCCACTGTTTAACACATACTGACTTGTGTTGTTTGCCAATGAAAGCAAAGGATGGGATCCATCTTCTAGCTGCAATTCTGAAATCAACACGAAGCAGTATCCTGAAAGAAAGCCGCATCTACCTGAACTTGCTGTTGATGTCAGATATCCTCCAAGCATTTTGAGTGTCAAAGCCCATCCTCTCCACCTCATTCTTGAACCATGAGGTCACGTGTTCACCTACAGCGACAGCAGAGATGTCCGATAAGCAAAATACAGGTTTGGGTACGTTTCTGTGAAGACAAGCGAGGGGTACCTGGCCTGCACAGCTCGCCATGCTGCTCTTTCTCTCCTGCGTACACCTCCATGCACCAGGCGTGGAAGGCAAAGGCAAAGAGGTCTTCCAAGCGAGACGGAGGCCTCACTGCTGTGTTCAGACGTTTCAACCATTCCTGGCACTGCTCAAAGGTGGAGATCTGACATCTGGGGATAAAATTTAAAATGTGATCTTTTAAAAAGTACCAAATGCAGGAGTCTAGTACTCAAATACGAAAATAAATAAATATTAATCTTTACTAATAGTACAAACTTTATCTTAAATGTTATCCTTAGTTTTCAAGAGAACATTTCAAACCCGTTTACTGTCATTTTGTCATACAAAGCAGGCTCACACTGTAATCACCTAATGTCTTTTTTGATACTGCAGTGATTAATACAAACATATGGAAGTAACATGACTCAAAGTTTCTCATCTAGACAAAGACAGGAAGCTTCAATGGTCATACCTGATGACTTTACAATCCTTACAGGTGACATGAAGATGGGTCATCTCTCTACACTCCACACACTCAATGAGCTGAAGAGGAACCTGAAGAGGGGGGGGGGGGGGGGAAACAAGGAACTGTCACATCACTTATACACTGCAACACTAGTGTATAGCCTTAAAAAAATAATCTCAAACCCATGCAGTCAGTACAGGTAGTGTGGCAGACTCCAGCAATCCTTTAAGCAAATTAGTGGTGGCTGGATAGTGGCTTCATGCCAACAACACACAAAGTATGTGCTGATGTGCAAGAGCAGTTTAAAGTATAAATAAAAACTAAACCATCAGTCAGTGCTAAAAATTCAACGTTAAAGTTATTTGTTGAAGTACATTTTAATCACATCATCATAAATCACATCCCATTCTGCTCTGCAAATATACACTGCTGTCAGAAAATTCAGACTCTTTCAAATCTTATTTCAGTTTTACTCCAATCCTTCAAAACTCTTAGAGAAAGGAATAACCTACACAGCACACCTAGGAACAACTGAGGCCATTGCTTAAGAGTGCTGAAGAGACAGAATAAATCGGTGTTTATTAAAATTTTGATGGGAAAACTATTTATATAACCCCCCGCCCCACACACACCCCATAAAAAACAAGAAAAAATTAAATGTGTAGATTAGCAAAAAAAAAAAATTAAAAAAAATAAATAAAAAAAGGAAACATCTTAGGATGAGTCCACACAAGATATGGAAAACTTGAAAGAGTCTGAAAACTTTCCAAACAGACAGCACATAATCCTCTTAACTTTCCTTTTGGTTCCCCATTTGCAAGGAGAAAGAAAAAAGCAATCATCCTAGATCTTACAGTTGTATCTGCATTTCCCTTTGGCACAAAGCCATTTTTCCCCTCTCCCCGGCACATAGCAAAGTACAGAACTGGCTTGTGCTTATGACTTAACAGCATACTTTAAATACTGCAGGGAAATACCTATGCTGCCTTTGACTAAGCTTTGTTAATTAGATAATATTTCAGTAGCTCTGTGGGATAAAAAGTTGATGTTCACACAGTCTGGAGTCATGCATGATCATCAGCACGTCAAGCTCTCCAGACATATGCACAGTGGCAGAGTCACAGCCATATGGAGATTTTATTGTAGTATTTAGAGCAGGGGTGGGCAATTCCAGGCCTCGAGGGCCGGTGTCCTGCAGGTTTTAGATCTCACCTTGGGTCAACACACCTGAATCACATGATTAGTTCGTTTCCAGGCCTCTGGAGAACTGCAGGAGCTAATTTAGCCATTTAAATCAGCTGTGTTGGTTCAAGGACACATCTAAAACCTGCAGGGACACCGGCCCTCCAGGCCTGGAGTTCCCACCCCTGATTTAGAGGTTGGCAACCTAAATGCTGTGAGGATAGATTTCCCCCAAACACATTTCATGTCTAGTTTAATCGAGCACCTTGTGCAAAACTAACAAGCAGTTTTCTAGTCTGAGGCCAGCTCGTTAACAGGCAGATACACACAAAACTGTACAGTTTAACCACACCATGCAGCTCTTCTGGGTACTTACTGACATCTCACAACAACAACTCTATGCAAAACAAAGAGAATACTAATGTAAGCGATGCATGTCGATTTGTGTGAGGCTGGCGTCACCGCACATTCCACACATTCATGCATCTTGCTGTCACAACTTAATTTCCACTTTCTAATCTGCAACCCTAATCTAGCCACCATGAAAATTCCTGGGCTGCTTGTTAACAACCTCTCGCTCTCTTGCAGCACATCCCACCCCTGATTTGTGAGCTCTGACAGATTTGCCATGTGATGCAACACATCCAAATATGTGTGAAGAAAATGCTGGCTGTGTGACATGGGCACAGGGAGGCACTGTGTAAGGCATGAACCAGAGGGTTCCTGAGGTCAACAGGAAACACTGATGGATGCACAAACTGGAGTTAATACACCTAAATAAATAAATGTTCCAGTAATTTGGATAAGTTGTCTTTGAGACTAAAACTGGTGTATTCATACCTTCATTTACTGATTAACTACAGCTTGTATGACTTTGAAATAAGAAAAAGCCACTCACACTTTCAACTTTTCAGAAAGATATTACTAGTTGATGAGATTCTTTGTGCGTTTGGTCTTTTAATGAGAGTTGAAATGACAAATGAAATAAAAACATGTCAACACTAAAACAATGAGCAAATAAACTTCTCTATAGATGATTAAACATTTTCATTGAGGCGGAAGTGAAACAAAAACTTCTGTAGCACATGATTGCACATTGCAAAACTGTCTCGTGGTTGTACGTCACTAGCAGATTAGCTTTATCAAATGATGGCAGATACTCAAGATAAACAACGGAAACAAAAATTAAAAAAAAATAGTAATAACTTTAAATACTACACAACAGAAAACAGTTTAAATAAACTAAAAGTCCAGGACCACTGGGCTTTAACAGGCTGGTAATACGAGGTAAAGGTGGCCAGCAGGCACCAAGACCCTGGTGAGTTTAGGTCTTTAAGGCAAGCAAGAGGCTAGCTGCAATATGATGACGAGAAACCATGAAAAGCCAATGAAATTCACAGAGTAGTAGTCATGACAGGGTGACTACCACTGATAGTGTAAAGGGTCCTGTGTAACTTTAGGCCCTAATAAATCATCTTTTTCTGAAAAAAGAAAAAGTAAAGATCCATACAAGGCCAGTGTGATGGTTAATGAAGACCATACTTTGTTAACAAAGCTTGTCTCTAACATAGTGAAAAGAAGGGCCCTGGCTGTTATGCAGGAACCTGTGGGCCAACTGCATCCATGGCAACGGGAAGTTCCAGAAAGAAGCCAAAGCGAGCAGACGAGTGTAGAAAGAGAGGTGATGAAGAGTCACATGGCACTGCTGCCAGTGGAGAGCAGCTCTGAATGGCCTGGTCACCACAGTGCTGGCCCTAGCTCTGTCCATTCACAAAATACAGACATACTGATACAGCCTCCAACGGAGACAATGTGGTTCATTTTGCAGTGATTTTGTGCCACGTGAAAGATTTTCTCTCTGAAGCTACAACACTGAAGCGCACTTGTCACTTAGAGATACTTACATTGACAACTGACTCTTTGAACTTTATGTGCAAGCGGTAGTTGGACATTGCAATAATGGCATCCTTTGCTCTCCCCACATATTCTGTGAACTCCCCGTGCAGCTCAGGAAAGGGCACCTGACAACAGCAGGAGAGAAAACATTTCAAATAAACTGCAGAGCTACACACATCACAGACACAAATATAGTGGGAAAAGTCATGAGTCATATGACAACTTGAAAGTTGTGTCAACATTTTGCCCATTTAAAAAAAATAACTGACTCAAAGCAACAAAAAGAAAAATAAGTAACCAGAAAGAGTCAGAGTGTCCAACTCGGCAACAATGAGTTTCTGAAGAGGTGGTAAAGGTTTCTGAAGAAACACTTCAATCCTCAACAAAAACTCTTGAGCATAAAGGGTAAGCAAGCAAGCAAGCAAAAGTCCCGCATGTCATCAGGGTTGTGTAACTGATTAGGAAAGATTTACACAACTGTCACCGAGTTTGTTTTCGCCCTCATACTGCACAAAACAAGCAGCTAGTTGCAGTGGTTTTCTTACCTGCATGTTTTCCTCCTCCAGGACGGGGGACTTCTTGGGGAAGATCTGATTGGCCTGGATACACTCCAAGCTCTGCTGCCCCTCCTCCTCCTACAGAGCAACAGTCTGTTAATGTTTCTAGTTAACTAGTACTAACAACTTTAACTATGACATTCCTCTTCACACACATTCCTTTTTTGTCTGACTACTTTCTAATCTGTTTGGAAGATGCATGCCGTATATTTTGTAATGTAGTGGCTGTGGTCAAAACTAACTGTATTTTATGCTTATACAGGCACACAATGATCTTGTGCTGACAGTAACAGACTCTGTAGCATTCTTGTTTGGCCATTAACAGATTTTAGTCTTTCTTTGCTCAGTTTTCAATCTAAGTTTGTTTGAAAGAGATGATAGATATCACACAGTGGAAGAACTTCCTCCGAGATCTTGTCTGAACACGAGCAGAGCTAATATGAATAGTTCCCACAGCTAGAAGAGCACCATGCCTAGGCCAGACAGGGACAGGCACAACATAGCAGCATGCCAAAAATGAGAACAGAAGAAAAAAAAGCCAGGTTCAAAAAAGGCAATGCATCAGATCCAGAGGTTATGTCATAGTGCAATGCAACAACTCATTTCTGCAGTGGAAACTGAAAGTGTTCCTGCATAGATGGCAAACTTGGAGGACCTTTGATACTGCTGACACTGACGTAAATGTCTGCCTCCTGGTAAACCGTGCTGATTCAGGGTAAAAATCAATTGAGAGTTCCGATTATAGAGACAGTACTCAGGCCACACAACAGTTATTATCAAAAGCATGCCTGGGATGATAATACATTACCATGGCCCCTGTCAAGGAGTGTGGGTCACCCAACAAGGAACTCCGGCCTGGATCTGTCTGTAGAAAAACAAAGAGACAAGTAATTTTTTCTTTTTTAAATTAAAAATTCCAGAAACTTCAGGAGAAAATGGCTCATTTAATATCAAGTTATCTTGTTATAGCTGGTAATGTTTTAAACTCAGGCTTTCCAAGAATTAATCAAATTATTAATGGAAATTCTCCAATCCACAGGCTACCCCAGGTCAATAGATATCAGAAACATTTTTAAACATAACCTAGTCCAGTAAATCTCCATTCACCACCTGAACAAACTTGAGAACTCCCTTGGTCAAGATTTTTGGGGGGTTTTGGGAGGCGGAGGGGCTGTTGTAGTTTATTGAAGAGCTGAACCCACACACGGGCAGCAAAGATGCATTTAAAGAAGAGTTAAAACGCTGGAGTTGATAACACTGTCAGTAATAGTCAGATCATTTGCTGGTTAAAAAAAAAAAAAAGTTTTATTAAAAGAAGAAGAAAAAAAAAAACCAAGACGCCTCCTACCCATGCTCATTTTTTGTTTTACACAGAGACAAAGCTTTAAAATTGTGTCCAATTTTATAGTCTACCAAGAGCTTTAATTCTGGCAGATTTATCTGCCTCCTCTCTCTGATGCTTTGCCCTTGCAGCATGCAACATGTCTAAACGGAGGATGGACTATCAAGGAATCTCTCATAGATATGCATTGTCACTTGCAAACTGAGTAGTACATATTACCAGTAACACAGGCAAGGTAACTCCCCCATCCTCAAATAAGAGTGAACAGAGTCATCTCTTTCAACACATTGATCTAGGGCAGGGGTCCCCAATCCCAGTCCACGAGGGCCGGTGTCCCTGCAGGTTTTAGATCTCACCCTGGGTCAACACACCTGAATCACATGATTAGTTCATTACCAGGCCTCTGGAGAACTTCAAGACATGTTGAGAAGGTAATTTGTTCATTTAAATCAGCTGTGATGGATCAAGGACACATCTAAAACCTGCAGGGACACCAGCCCTCGTGGACTGGGATTGGGGACCCCTGATCTAGGGTTTACTTCAGCCTGTCAGCATCACAGATGATTGTCAGAACTACTGGCACAAAACCAAATGAACTCGCAATTGGCTAATCAACTTTATCAAAGCATTTCACTATGAATGCTGACCGTGGATCTCCATTGTAAAAAAAAAAAAAAACAAAAAACAGAATTTATGGAAAAACAAATTAGCAAATTGGTCTGACTAGTTGGCCAATAACCCTAGTAAGAATTTCATTGTCATTTCGCCAGAAGTGAATGCATCCACAATTACGTTTGCAATTCAGTTCAACATGCATTTAATTATTTAAACCAGAAACCCTCACCTTTGCCCACATACAACCCTGGTTCTTGATGGTGTGGGTGTGCTAGAAATGCACTGAAATCCACTTTTAAGGTTTCAAACCTGGCCCAATCCTGTATGTAAATACATGTTTGTGTAGACACCACCAGGGTGGTTGAGGGGTTAAGACACCAACCACAAACTACAATATCCCCAGTTTGACTCCAGAACAAATCTCTGCTGCATATCAGCCTCATCTCTCACCTCCTTTCCTCTCATTTCTCTGCTGACATGAACAGACTAGCAGCATTTTCTACAAAAATTTTAAGTGTTTCTGTTGGGCAGAAAGAAAGAAAGCATGTGAGCATATTTTTAAGTTTACACATATAAAAGAAGCAGTAGTAGAAGCAGAAGAGAAAAAGGAAGGATCCAGGGAGTGGCTCATAATACGTTGAGGCTGTACATGAGCACCTGGGTGCACAAATGCCTTTCCCATGCAATGTGTAACTGTAAACGATGATCATCTATGACATGTTGGGCAGTCAGAAAACTGGCAGTATGGGGGAAAATCCAATGGTTGGATTTACATGGTTAAAATTGAAGAAAATGAACAAAATGTGAAAACACAGATTTTTAGACTTACCACAAACAATCACGAATGGATGATAAGCAGACCTGATGATCCTGTGTGGAAACTCTCACAAGTAAGACATGGAAATCTGTGGAAATGAAAGTGAATAATGAGAAAATGCTTCTCCGTACTGAGACACACAAGCTACAGAAGCTCTTTTGATTCACTGGCAAATATAGATGCCCTGGTGGTCACAGTGGCTTGCATGTGAGCCCAGATACCACTTAAAACTGTACTGCAGACTGGAAAATAAGCCAGCTGGTTCTCCGAGCCTACAGTTTAGCTTGCATAAAGACATGGTTCAGGCACGTGAACTGATCGGCTAATGTTCACCTTCAAAAAAATAAAAAATTAACAATTATGTGCACAATACATATTTAAGAACAGTCACATTTTGAGGTTCTTAAAGGGTAGTGAAAGACATCAGAAATGTTAGTGTTCAATGAATTGTGCTTTGTGGTTCAACTACCCAACAATGGTTGGTAATTTGCCCAAATGGTTGGCCAAGCAGAGCCAAAGACCTTGCAGGACTTGTCCAGTGGCTGACAGGTTTCAAGTTCCTACCCAGGTTGCCCTTGAAAGAGCAAAAGAAATGAAACTTCTCAAAAACAGTAAAAGCAGCAGCAGCTTTGTTGGTCAGATCATGTAAACCATCTATAAAGAGCTTTTTCTTACATTCCATTATCGATATCCTCTAACATCACTTTTCAAAAGGCAACCTGTTAGGATCTCTCAGCAAACAGGCCCACAAGTAGTTGTAAAGGTCAGCTACGCTTGCAAAGACTGAAACTTGATCTAAGAGGGTCAGTGGAGGGGCAGCTCAGGAGAGCAACACACCTTCTCAGGAACATTTAAGCAGCCTGGAGACAGAAAGAAGACAAAATATCCCGCTGTACTGCCAAAAGTATCTCCGGTCATTGAGAGAGTTGTGAAGGAGGCAAACGAGGTCATTACTTCACTGAGAGTAGAGGCCAACTTTTACTGCTGCTGCTACCTGATAAAGCATATCTGCCCAACACACGGCTCTGTTTACTGCAGCCCGCTCGTGACCCGTGGCTACGGCTCAGTCTGGCTCTCAGTTCAGCAGTCACACAGAAAAGTCTAAGCCCCTTAGAGCCTTAACCTTACTCCTATCCCGTGACAGGCCAGTCATTTTCACAAGTGGTAACATTATCGACACTCTAGCGTCGAAATGATATAAGGAAAAAACAAGAAACGAGACAATGAACCAACACGTTTGACAGCGGAGCTTTGCGTTTACAGCCGGGTAGCCATACTGAACAGCGCTGCTAAACAGTGTTTAAACGCAAAAGCCTCGGCTAACTTCGTATTTTGGGGAAAAGGATTTCCCAGCTCAATTTTAACACTTTGTCGTTACCTTTTACTTCACTACGGTGACTAAAACGTAAACTAGACTTATTTAATCACCAGTTAATGTTATTTCAACTAGTTAGTATTCCATGTAAAGATACCGGTAGTTTTGGCCACTAAAAAAAAATAAGCTACGGTCAACCCAAAAACAAATGCTTCTCGCAAGTGCTCTGCAACGTTACATTAACACGTTGCTAGTTGACGAAAAGCCGTTTGCAAGGGGAAAAATAAAATAGCTAACGTTTCTTGTACTAACAGATTGTTAAGTCAAGTAACTCCTCTTTCGTTTTTTTCTTTTTATTTTTGAATAGCGGTTAGCTAGTTTTTCTGCAGCTATGTAATGTAAACTGTTGGCTAACCAGTGTTCATCAACAACCACTCGACAGCGTAAAATAATGCTAGCGAGCTAACGCTCAGTCGAAGAGCTATTTACATGCAAACAGTGGAAATTAACATTTGCTGGCAGACAGTGAACTGTTATGCAGCGGTCTCTTAACACTCGACGTTTGGCATTAAAAGCCGTGACACAGAGCAGCGCGTATATCTGCTAGCTAGCACTAGCTGGTTAGGCTGAAGCTGCTTTCTGCAACTGTTTTTGTTGTTATGAGATGGAGGGCGGACCCCAGAGCGGAGGCCTCTGTCAAAACACACCGAGCAACGACTACAACCGGCGGACTCACCAGTCAAACGAGTGCTGAGGTGTTAGACGACAAAGACTCATCCGGAACTTGTGCAATTACCAAACATTAAAACAACGTGTCCAAAATGAACATGAATCATACCAGAGCCGAGGCCAGCTTCACTGCGTCCCTTTCCAACACCGAGCCGTCGTCGCCATCGCCGCGAACTCTCCCGTCTAAAGAGCCCTACGTGTGAGTGACGTCATCGCGTCAGAGCGGTTCTCTGGAAAAGGGGAGGGGCTCAGCCACACGGTAAGTAATGTAAACACTGGCAAGTGGGATGCCTGATAAATTAATATTATCAGGTTTAAAACGTTTTTTTTTCCTTTTTTGTATTTAGGTAGAAAGGCGATCTCAAGTATCATCGATTTTCAAACGTCTTATAAGCAGATAGAGAACATATAATTAAACAAATGGGACACTATATTATATATGCTAATTTTACACACTAAAGTAAAATATGTAGTTATATATCTGATTGGTGAATGAAATTAGAAGTCAGATGTTTGAACTCAATGACATTTAGTCATCAGTGAAATCCAAAAGCATTATTCTTATTCCTAGAAGTTCATATTAATGAATGCAATAGTGAGTCATTTTCCTAAATAAATAAACATTCAGTCTACTTTGTTTGACTGGCTTTTCTTTGAAAATCCAGTGGTGTTTATTGTCATATTTATAAGATCCACAATTGCCCAAGTATCATTGTATGCTTAATGTAGTGGACATGAATGACCCTGAATTCAATAGGAAAGATGAAGTGTTTCCTTCACTGAAAGAGAAGAGTGCGATGTGAAAATGATTACACTTAGTTAGGGACGCACGCTACAGTGTAAGGTTTTATATATGCACATTAATTTGCAGTAACTTTTGTATGTTAATGTGTGGAGCGCTCATTGCTCATTATAAAATAAAAAAATAAATAAAAACACAACACAGCAGGATCTTAAACAATTATGTATTGACTGATGGCTTACACAGCCTATGCAATTTCATTTCCAAGATGCTTGGCATATCATTGTCCATTCTTTAACATTTAATTGCCTGGCGTGAGGCATCAGACAGTTATCTAAGCCTGAAGGATGCTTCTTTCCATTGGCCCACAGCTGACTTATAAATGACAACTTCCCTTGGTGACAAACCCTCAGTGCCAGATTTTTTTTTATATAAGCAAATCTTAATGCTTTTATTCAAGTTTTGCCAATCAATCAGTTTCTCCATTATTTAGTGACTGAAGTCAGTTATAAAATTAAAACATCTACTGTGCAGGGCTATTGTGATATAGAAAAAGCTTTGCTTTTTTCTGTACTTACAAAAAGCCCTACACCGCTCTCAGATCAGACTTCACCACAAGGCATTTCTCCATGAGGATAATGCATGGGGCAGGTGATATGGCACAAAATAAATCTGGAAGTATAACGTTTGTAGGGCCAGTCTCAGGTTCTGATTTGACCATAATCTTGACAAGTTTGTGAGAGCCAAATTTCTCAGCTGCACCATGTGTGGACTTCCCTAATGCAAAAAGACTTCAAGTGCTGATTCAATGTCCCTGTGCAAGAACAATAACACAAAAACAGTCTATCCCTTGTTGTGTGAGCAGAATGGATTTGCATGCAAAACAATGAGATGAGCTTTACATGAAGAGATAATGGTCTGGGTAAATACATTTCATTTTCAGTCATATGTCCATGTTACCTTGAGAAACAATGAAGCTTTCACATAAGAAATGCCACTTCTAATCATACAGTATATTATGCACAAAATATGATGGTAAGAAAACCAGAGAGAAATCTTCTGTGGCTCCAAGAAAAAAAACAAAAACAAAACAAAACAAACAAAAAAAAAAAAAACAGTATTTCCAAGAGCAAAGTCTACTGATCTAAAAAATGCAACCCATTTAGCCTCATCCCGGTGGTTCTGCTCGACACTGTACTTTGACACATCCATGTAAGGAATTACAAAACAGCCACGACTTTCTAACAATCCGCTTTTTTTCCCCTCCGTGTGAGTGTCGAAAATCCCGTAATCATACAACTTTCACATGTTCGTCGAATATTTAACGGAGTCATTCTCCACATCACATAGTTTTCATATTCAACACCACTGATGAGAGCAACTGTTTCAATAAAGCTTTAAAAAGCAAGACTACCCTGAGAGAAGGTCTAAAACGTGGGCAAGCTTGCCAGACCAGAACTGGCTTGAATGGGTTTGGTTTATTAAATCTGTACACTCTATTTCAATATAATCAGCACATTTTTGTTCCAAGAATGTAAGATAGTATTTTTTTTTTAGTAATTGTGTAATATATATCTCTACATAATACAATCCAAGTCCTCTGAACTATGTAGACATGTGCAAGTGTTCACTACCAACTTCAACGATACAGTAAAGGCAAAGACTTGTGGACACTAAGTTAGGATAATGTTGATATTTGAGATTTTTCTTGAGTCCTCACAATTATCAAAAAAATCTAAGTGCTGTAAGTACTTCATACACGAGGTATTGAATATCTAGTTAACTGTTCTGAGTATAAAATAGAGGCAAAATACATAAAGAACATCTTGCAAGCATGACAAAGAAACGTCTACAGACACAATACACACGTGGTCAAAGATAATATGAGGGGATACCTGTAACCTTTTGTGTTCTTGAATATAGCGTACTTACAGACTGATGAGAGGTCACACTGTACGTATCATGCTTTTAAACACTGGGAACTTCAGCCTCAAAGTAGATCAACACAGAGCAGGGGTGGCATAGCTAAACAGCATCTCAGTGCTTGAGGTGTTTTGATCCGTATAATTTACAGTGCACATTTTCAGAATGTGCAATCAATCAGGTGTTACTCCATAACACATACAAAGGGACGAACAGCAGCAGATTTATCTCATAACCCCCCAGCCCCCCCAATCACCACCACCACTCGCTTCATTGTTTGACCCTCTGAGGCGTGAGCTCGCACCCGAAGCATGATACGCCAGCGCCTTCCCTCCCTCGGTCCAAACAAGTGTGCGTCATGTTTATGCAAAAGAATGGAACGCATGGTCGTCGCATGATGTGCATCAACATAATCTGAGGTAAACTGGGTGTCCTGTGTCTTGGCCCGTTACAGTCTGAGAACCAGTGCCTTAGAGAGTCAGAGAGGTAAGTCTGAAAGAAATCGTGTAAACTGTGCTCGTGCGAAGTGACTGTTGCACTCACTACCAAAAGCACAAGGGCCCTAAACTGTAAACCTCGAGGATTATTCAAAGCAAACTAAAGAAACCAAAAACACTTCAAAAGTACTCTACTCATTAGGTTTAACATTTCCTTTTTTTTTTTTTTCGCATTTTTTGCAGGGTTTTCAACTTTTTTCTTTTTTCTCGTGTTTTCGCTCAAGTATAATCACAGGTGACTAACTACAGAGGATAAACAGGGTCAGGTGAGTACCATGCTACATCAGGTTTAGAGAAGGCTATTGCAGACAATTCTACAACATGTACAACCACATTTTATACGAGTGAGTTACAAATATTTCAAAACATATCACCAGGAAACTAAGTACATACAAGATGTTGAATATTTAGAGTCTTAAAGGACTATCCCTCAGTCAGTAATAGGATTTCATGTTACTTGACTTAAACTGTCCAGTCTTACAGACAAAATCTGAAAAATTGCTATTCAAAAAGTAGCAAATTTGGTCAGTGTCTCTTTTCAAATAGTTATAGTGCTTTTAATGGCTTAAGACAGGGGTCTTCTTTTAATCTCACCCAGTGGCAATCTACAGAACTTCAGTGTACATTTGATGACACCATAGCTGCAAAAGTCTTCATGTCAAGTCCAGTAGGTAAAATGACAGCTAGTGCTGTCACATATATTTCAAAGTAGTATGCATTATCAAAAGAAAAAAAAACAAACGAACTAATACACGTTTATAAATTTTTTTTCAACTCTCAAGTTCTTGTAGGGAATTCAACCGTATGATTAGCTCCGTGTTCCCATTTCCTGTGAGTTATCATTCTTGGAGGACAGGCCTTCAGGAGCCACGCTCCATTTAAAGACGTCAGGAAGCTTCTGAGACTCTCCTGTGTGGCGCAAAGGTTTGGATACACCTAAAGTGGACTTAAAACTCCCATTCCAGAGTCTCTTCTCGATTGGCTGCTCTCTCTAACCTGTGGATGATGTTATTGAGGTTGGCCATTTTCTCCGTGCGTCTCTGAGTGCTCCTGTTGAGTTTGGGACTTTGGAAGGGAGGGGGCGGGTTAGGGTCCAGGCTGTGACTGGTGCTCGTCGATGGAGGGTTGGGCAGCGAGGGCGATATGGGCGCAGAGGAGGAGGGAACGGGCGAGACTGACATCATGAGGCCCGGTGAGGATGCAGCAGAGGGCGAGTTGAGGGAGACCTCCAGGCTGCTGCGGCAGGGCTCTGACGAAGCCTTGAAACTGACCGGGTCGACGGGTGACTTTCCGGAGTCTTCCCCCTCGTGCCTGGTCTGATTGCTTCTCTGTGGGCCGTCTACAGAGAGCCCTCCAGGGTAGAGACCCTGACCTTCTTCCTGCCTCAGGCTCTGGCCTGCCAAGTGGGGCTCGCGACAGCCCGCGACGGAGTCCTCATGCTCACTTTTCAACTGCGGCAGCGGCACGGCTGTTGGAAAACACTGAACCCTGGACTGTTTCGCCGAGCTTTCCCTTCCCTCCTCTGTGTCGTCTTCCCTGTCTAATGCCTCCTGTTTGACATGAGGCAGTGAGGTGTTGGCACTAAGAGGAAGGCTGGAATGGATGTGTCCTGAGGGCTGCTGCAGCCTCCTCTCCTCTCCGTCAGAGTGAGGGCTCCGTGTCACTGAGGGGGAGTAGCTGTGGTGCTCAGCATCCGTGTCATTGTCTGGCAGACCCTCCATCAGCACCTCCCGTCGCATCCTGGACCTGCACACAAATACCACAGTTAGACATTGACTGAAAGAGACTTTAGAGACTAAAGTTTACTTTCTAAATCAGATTTCAGTTGAAGTGTAAGAGACAGTTTATCACAAAATTCGATTTACATATTCTTCCTTTGGCTCTTTAGGTTTTACATTTCAGAAATCAGGACTTGATTACTCAAAAAAAACAAAACATACACGTCTATTTGCCTATTTTCTTTCTGCTGGATGTAGACAATAGAAAGAAAATAGTTCCTAAAGAAAATTTCTGTAATGTCTCTTGCCATATTATTCAAGAAATGGCTCTATAGCGGTTCTCTTCAACACTGGACAACACAGCTCTGGAGGCCAGAGAAGAAAAAACAGATTTTGATTGTAGTGTGAGCTGTCCACCTAAAGTAAATGTACAGTAATAATAAAAACAACAAAAACAGACATTTGTAAAGGTTACAAAGGACTGGCCTGTAGTTATGAAACCAGTTGATGACGGTGTTGGTTTTGAGGTTGAGCTGCGACGCCAGCATCTCGATGGTGTTTTGAGAAGGGTAGGGCTCTAAAAGGTAGGCCTTCCTCAGGGCATCTTTCTCTTCGGCTCCCAGCACCACCCGAGGCTTCTTCGCCTGGCTGTAGGGGCACAAGTCCAGAGAGGCCAAAGCCGGACTCACACACTCAGAGCGAGTGCTGGGCGAGTCGCTGTCCGAGCCGGTGCTCAGCAGGCCGTATCGCCTCTTCAAATAAGCTGGAGGGCAGACAGAGACATGCAGAGTATGACATGCAGAGTACAAACGTGTCAGAATCATGTCCTCCGTCATATTACAGAGTAGACTCTGGTTCCCACCTTTCTTCTCCATCTTTTTCATGGCCCTCAGCTTGTCTACATTGTGAGGATCGTTGAGCCACAGCTGCATGCGGACGAAGGGCTCCCTGCCTTTCAGACTGAGCTTGTGCCATGGTTTGGGTCTGGAGAGCAGGTCAGACACCGAGCCCTGCGTCAGGCCCAGGATGGTCTCCCCAAAAAGACGCTGGCCTGTGGAGAACAAATATACACAGGTGTATAGTTGCTATGGTGTCTTTAAGAAGTGTTTTGGGGAGTTTTTTATCCCAAGTTGTGAACTCAGACCCACCTAAGTTATTATCTGTTAGCACCTCTTTGACCTTCTTGGTGATGGCATAGGTATCTAGCTCTGGAGACATGGCCACCAGCTCCTGGATGCCCAGTGGGTTTGTGGGCTGATGCAGGGTCATGAGGCTGGGAGTGGATTTCACTCCCTCTGGGTGGGTGGACAACCCCAAGCTCAGGCCCTCTGGCTGCTGGTTCTCTTTACTGCTCTCCAGGGAGAGACTCACAGGCTCTACCAGGGGACTTGGGTGGCTGTCTGCTGGGCTGGGAGGTGGGGATGGTGAGGACTGGGCCGTCACTGGGCTTTTATCTGTAAGTAGGAAAGAACAGTCACACCAATCAAATAAATACACGCAGTTGACTATGTAAGCTGTGTGTGTTTTTGTTTGGTTTTTATTCAGTTGCAAAGTTTCTCAAGCAGTCTAGATATTCTCAAGAAATGCAGACTCACCCTGAGTGTGGCCCTGGTTTGGGGGCTGGTTAAGGCTCTGTCCTAGCTGATCCAGTAACCACAGCTGCATACGGATGAAGGGCTCCCTGCCTTTCTGGGTCAGCTTGCTCCAGGGTTTGGGCCGAGACAGCATATCACTCACGCTGCCCTGAGAAAGCCCCAGCACCTGGAACACAAACACTGGTTGATATATTTACCTTTTAATTAAACACACTATCTATGTCATTGCTCACATCAAATGTATATGTTGCACAGAAACGACTGAAGCTCCAAGTTATTATTGCGAAAGATGGAAATCTGTTTGGTCATGCACTTTCCCCATACAACCACTGGAGGGAGACAATGTACTATAAATCTTCATGTTTAATGGTATAAGTTCGATTTGCAGCACACCTCATATTTGATTATTTTCATATGTGATTTATATTTCTGCAATTCAAATGTGCAAATTTCTGTAGTGATAAATTGTCTTCCTTTTTTTCCCACATGACCGTATATTATAAAAATTAAAAAAAAACTGCTGCACCGTCTTCAGCTTTAGTGGGACTTGCATTAAAGATATTTTACAACAGTCATATCAACACAGTAGAGAAGGAAGACAGCACCTTTCATATTACTCAGAAAAACCTTTGTGACACTCGTTATATTTTATCCACTCCAGACAGAATAAAGTGATATATCACAAAGGCTGCCTAGGAAGACACCCAGAGGGATTTTACCGACAATAAAGGCACACTTTCTGGGGCTTGAACTAACAAAACTGATACAGAGTCTTCAGTAGCTCATTTCAGGGAAAATGCAAATAAAAACACAGTGTTCTGAACACACCGTTTTAAAAAAAATATATAACACCTGGGTGAAGGAAAACTAACACGTTCTGCTCAGCAAAGAGTTGTTGAAAAGATGACTTTGGCTGAAAAGTGAAAGAACGTTCCAGCAACAGATCCAAACTCAGAACCTTTCAGCTATGCAGCAGTAAAAACCACTGCACCACCGAGCTGTCCCAGCAGTAAAGTTTGATAGCACTGAGACCTCTATAATATATATATATATTTTGTCAAAGAACCTTGAGTGAATGCTTTATGGCTGGTTTATCCCAACCATTTAACAACCAAATTTAACTAAATTTAGAAAAATTCTCAGTGGAAAACCAAAAATTTACATTTCACCCTTCAACCAAATTCAGATATAACAGAGACGCTAATCAGAAACCCCAGAAAACATCACTGGACATTTGATGCTCAGTGGGATTTGATAAGAGACTGAGATTATAATGTTATTAATTTAAGGAACACCCGATAAAAATTAATTAATTAATAAAAAATAGCCGTATTTCCCTCAGGTTGACACCACAAAAGTCCCACAAGCACATTGCACCACAAATGTAACTCGGAAAGAGATGAGCTGCTCAGATGCCTCATTCTGGAAAGCCCTCCCAAACCACTGTGACAGCTAGGGAGAATAATGTGGTATGGTAAAACTTGCGGGCAGCCTCTAAAAGGCTTTTCAAGGGCACGAATGACAACTCAACCAAACGCAAGCCTCTCAGCTAAAAATGTTGATGGTTAAGAAAGAGATGCGAGAAACTAGGATTCAAAGGAAGAGCAGCAAAGCAGAATCTATTGCTGTCTGACATATGGGGAAAAGCACCTGAAGGCTTTTTAGGACAATGTTGTATGCAGAAAGTAATAAAACGGCAAACTTTTAACCGTTTTTTTACAGGGCATATAATGTCAAGACTTCACATCATTATGTCAAGTCTGCTGCAAGAAATTCTAAAGAGCGGGCTAAAATTCTTTCACAGCGATGTCAAATACCAGCACCGTATTATGCAAAGCTCTGAGCTGCAGATATGGCTACTAAAGTGTCGGGACCTGTTATTAGGTTTAAAAGGAGTCCATTACTTTTCCACATGGATAAGTTTTATGTTCTTTTTTTAACATAATTAAAATGTGTTTTATGTTTACTGAGATCACCTCAGTCTAATATTTCACATGCTCTGAAAATCTGAAAAGTTTAAATCCTTAATATCATTTTTCTTCTTTTGTATTTGCCGGCTGTTTCATTTGCAGTATGCGTTTAATGTGAAAGGCCAACATCTGACCTTTTCACCAAAGATCCTCTGACAGATGCCATTCTTTGCCAGCTTCTCCTTCACCTGCCGAGTCAGCTCGATGGTGTCCACCTCCCGGTACATGTACATCTCATACTGCTCTGGTGTCAGCGGGGGCACGGTGGGCTTCAGTGCACGGGGGATATATGCTGGATAATAGGAAAGGCGTCCCGGGCCGGGTCCTGGGGACTCCCCGCTTACCGAGGTATCTGACTCCACCTTCACCTCCACCGGCCGGCTCAGGCTCAGCTCGTCCTCGGCAGCAGAGGCCTCCTCACTGTTGGGGAGACCCTCGCCGTTCTCCAGACGCAGCCACGGCCGGGGTAAGGTGGAGGGCCCGGAGGAGGAGGAAGACAAGGAAGGGGAGACCGAGCTGAAGGGCCGAGAGCTGCTTCCGCCGCCGAGCACCATAGATCCCCGCTCCTGAGACCAGTGCTGATCGAAGTAGGTGCCCGCTTCGCCGATTTCTGATTTGACTTTGCGGATGATGTTCTGGACGAAAGCGGCAGGGGAGAGGACGCTGAGGGGTGTCTGGGGGCTGCTCACGGGGTTGGATGTGCACACTGTAATGCAGCCCCCTTCCTCCTGCTTGATGGAGATGGGTAAAGGCAGGCCCCTGGAGCGCTCGGGGGGCCCCAGACGTTCCACCTGAACTCCTGAGCTAGCAGTCGAAGCCCTGCCGCACACTTCCATCTCCATCAGGGCCTGCTGCTGAGCTTCCATCTCCCTCCTGGCCTGTTCGAGGATGCTCTTTATGGTGTCGTCAGAGCTGCTGCCAGGCCCATTACTGCTTCTGCCTGATGAGCTGTTTAGAGATGACTTGACATCACCTAAACAAGAAAAACACGCACGCTGACACTGACGCACACTCAAATCACCTTTCCTTTCTAATCTAGATGCATTCAAGTACTGATCAAAATACATAATAGAACTCATTGTGCATAGGAAAAAAACCAAAAAACAATCAATAGGGCTTTTAACTATGACTTATGACTCGAAGCTTCATCCTCACCCCTCTGGGACTGGATCTCCTTCTTAGCCTGCTCCAGGATATTCCTAATGGCGTCGTCTGACCCAGTTTCAGGAGTTCGGATGCGTGGAGTGATGCTCCCTGCCACAGAGGGTAACAGAAAGAGATGGAGATAGAGAGAGAGGGAGGAGAGAGGAGGGGGTGAGTGGGATGGTTGATCAGAGAGCAGTTCCAAGGCTTTGCTTTTGACTGGTAGATCAATGGCTGCCTTTGAGCGCGTGCTGTCTGAGGTTGCAGTATACGGGAAGCTCAACTTTCAAAAGCTGTGAATCTAGGGAGAAAACAAAGTTTAAAAGTAACACTATAAACATGGCAGAGGAAACTGTGATGAAGTCAAGGATGAGGGCCAAGTAGATTTAAATGTAGAAGATTTAAATGTGCACAGGTCCAGGAGCTAAGCCACCAATACATCTGCTTTAAAACCCTCTGCGTACATAGTAGCACAGAACTGATGAAGCTTTTCAGTCATATATTGTATACGAATGCTCATAACAAACATCAGCCAAGTTTCAAATAATGAGGTCAGAATATCCAGTTGTGTGAAGCCTTCAGACAGCTTTTTCTGCTTCTGCCTCTCATTGATGTCAGTGAGAGAATATTTGCCTAATATGGTCATCACAGGTACACAGCTCTGCTTGTGACCACTAAGCCCAGACAACATGTCTTTCAAAGATTTTGATTGGAAACAGCAACCAATCAGAAGACAGCTGCCTTAAAGGGAAGGGGAAGCTAAATAAGGATTATTTTGAATTATACAAAGTTAGTCTAGGAATAAAAACAGGGACTTGCAAATTAGTGCAATAGGTCTCCGCTAAGCATTCTGAAATGCACTTTGTCTAAAAACTTATTTTATTAAGAATATTTCTGGATACCATTTGTAGTCTGCTTGCAGTGCATGTTCAAGCTTTGGCTGCATGCAAGTAAACTGTCTGTATGGAGAGCCAAAGAGGAATGGCTGTACCAAAATGCCTTTAATAACCACAGTTATCTGATGATGATTTCACTTTTTATTAGCTTTCCCCCCCATTTATCTGCATTCAAAAACAATGAACAGAGCACAGAACAGAAGTCTTAGCACACATATCCGCTGGCTGCCGGCAGTCAGCAGACTAGCCTAATGGTTTCCAGACTGGTACTTGTTTAATTAATTTGATTATTTCATCGTTACTGTAAAATATGACCTTCACTGTGCTTCATCTATTGTCATGTATCAGTGCAGTGGATGAAAATCACTGTCACTTCTAACGTTTGATTTGCAAGCCAGCGGTCTTTAAATTATGCTTAAAACAAACTTAAATTGCCAAACTTTCTGACGCTATGTCAGCTGTTGTTATGTGCTGTAATGGTATTGTGTATTGCACTTTATACATCTGTGTGTTGCAGCATGGATTTCATTTAGTCCGTGTCCTGTCACAGTGTCACGGCTGAGCAGCCGATGTGCTTCAGATGCGAACCAAATGCAGACACAGGAGAACAGAGCTTGAATTCAAACAAAGAGCAAGCCTTTATTTGGCTGATGGCAGATGGAAACATGAAAACTAAGAAAACTATGATAAACAATGACTTGAATAACAGACTATGATTTACTATGATGTGGATAACAGATGATGAGGACTTAAATACACACATGAGGTGATCAGGGAGGTGGAAACACATGAGGACACAGCTGACTAGAATTAAACATAATGAAAACACAGGGGACAGTAAAACTAACCACATTAACACACACTCACACACACAACTTCAAAATAAAACAGGAAACTAGATATGACAACACTAAGCTTACAGACCTAAAACACATGATAAACTAGGCAAGAATCCAAACATGGAAACCGAGGAAACAATAAATAATGGCTGCCTTTAACCTAAGCAAAGACATGAATAACACATTATCACAAAGCTAACATGAGAAGAATACAAAAATAAACTCAGAGCGATGGGTCAGAGACCCAGGCTGTGACACACAGCAGTTAGCACTCACCTCTCTGTCGGACCTGGATGGTTCTGAGTGCCAGAATGTTCTGTTCATCAGACAGAAACTGCTTCATCTTAATAAAAGGTTCTTTGCCTTTCACAGTCAGCTTCCTCCAGGGTTTGGGTCTTGCCAGGATCTCGCTGACCGAACCCTGGGACAGGCCCAGCACATAGTGGCCAAACACTCGCTGGCCGATATTATGCTTCAGCAGCTGCTCCTTCACCTGGAAGGCGATCTCCGCCGTGTCCAGTTGGTCATCGTCTCCTGCGGTCGAGCTGCCGCTTTCTGACTGGTCGCTGGGCAAGCCGGCATCAACGCTGCCCGCCCCCACAGGCCCTTGTGAAGCTGACATAAGCGCGACTTTGGCTGCATAGAGGGCGGTAGGGAAAGCCATGAGGCCATCCTTTTTAAAGTGTGGAGATAACAGCTGTTTGTGGAGGATGTGGTCTCCTGACAGCCGGTCCCCGGAGCACGGCGACACTGAGAAAGGCCGGGGGAGATCATGGCTGGAGGAGGAGCGGTCCAGGGTGGGGGGACCGGGGCTGGGGGAGGCACGACTGTCCACCTGAGAGGAGGATGAGTGGGATCCGGGCGGCCTGCCTATCTCCCTGCCTGCATCCTCAGAATGGTCATCATCTGGTGACAGAAAAGCCATCTCACTCAGGACACATGGGATGTGTACAGCTACATGGCTTTAACAATGAAGACCTAACTATTATTCAGCTTATAAAAGATATTTCCTGAATTAAATCGCTTATTTTATACCCTTGCAAATCCAGACTACATTATGCAAACTCAGTTTAAGCACAGAGATTTAAATGTGGAAGTAATCAACTATAGAATCAGCTGCCCAGTGAGTGCCAAACAAACGGGCAGTATTTGGTAGATGACAAAACTCAACACCTTTTAGAAACTAACAATCTCTTAGTACTAGTTTTCTTTTAACTTTATAGGCTAAAAAAAATGAGACATTTATTTTACCATTGCTGTGTAGTATTCGGGTCTTATCCACCAGGTACTTGTGAGATGGAAGAAAGGCCTCTTTATCCAGCAAAAGAGCCTCTGCAGCCTTAGCAGAATCCTACACACACACACACCCAAACACACACAAAAGCTGTTAATTCTAGATTAATCCATTGTAGTGGCTGTCGATATCCTTATATTGGATATAATGGATGATGGACCAGTGATGCATTCAATTGCACTGCTGTATTTATTCTTTTCTGGCACTAAGGCTACGTCCACACTAGCCCGGATAAATTTGAAAATGGCGTTTTTGTCTGAAAACGCTCCGCGTCCACACTACCCTTTTCAGCCGTTTTCACAGAGTTGTGTGTCCACATTGAAACGGCCGAAAACGCTTATGTTCCAGTACTGCGCATGCGTGAAACGCAAGAAGATTCGACCTGCCTCATTTCTGTCTGCCGCTTATTTACTTTCCCGCTCTCTGAAATGTCGCGGCAAAATGTTGAGGAAAAGCGCCGAGTTTTTTAAATGGACTAACAATGAGGTGGAGTTGTTGCTGCGAGTAACACAAAAGTACAAAGTGCAGGAACATGCGTACCTGGGATGAGCTGCCATTGGCTGAAGCCAGCTTCATTACCTTTAGGATACTACGGCGAAAACCAAAAGAAGCACAGTCATATATTTAGATGTACATTAACATTACTATGAATTACTGACACGTTCGATATCAATCAACCACCTGAGTTCAGTTTTAATCTCTTCATAGTCCATCTGGGATTGCAGTTTAGCTTCTAATCTCTGAAACAAAAACACAGAAGAATAATATTTTACTCTGAATTAATAAGAGATTCTGCGGACAGACGACTCTTCCCCACATTTCCCATCATGTGTCCCAGCCACTCACCTCTATAGCTTCTGTCTTATAGGCTACCTGGCGCTCCAGCTCTAGAATCTGATTGGCTGAGGTTTCTTGAACTTCCTGCAGTGTGAACTGCAGCCGCTGAATGTTTTCGAGAAGGCGGAGGATTTCACGGTCTTTAGCCAGCAAGGCAGCCTCCAGCTGGGAGGGCAACACCTCTCCCTTCTCGTTCTTCTCCTGACAGGGTGACAGGAAGATGTGACAAAAGGTGTGAGAGTGAGGGAGAGGAAAAAAGTGATAAAGGGAGTGAGGGCAGCCCGTGAATCACAACCTCTGCTGTGGTAATGAAAGGTGAGAGAATATGACTTCTGCAAAGATGATGAGGTCGCAATTAACAGCATATTCTAATTTATCTCAGAGACTGATAAAAGACAACACATTCAATATTTCTACACCAATTAAAAAGCCCTCTGGCAGGGATTTCATAATTTCATAATCTGGTGATTTGTACAGAACAAAACGTCAAATGTGGTTTGAAAATTTTAAAAAGGTACGTGTACATAATACGTTTTTAAGATGCTCTAATATCTAGTTAATGACCACTTTGTTAGGTACACCTGTTCAACTGTCTGTTAATACAAATGAATTAATCAATTAATAACATTGCAGCAACTCAGTGCATTTAGACATTTGGACATGGTCAAGATGACCTGCTAAAGTACAAACGGACGATCAGCCTGGGGAAGAAACATGATTTAAGTGACTTTGACCATGACATCGTTGTTGGTGCCAGACGGGCTGGTCTGAGTATTTCAGAATGACGCTCTACTGGTAATTTTTCTACACAACTAACTTTAGGGTCATTCTCTGTAAACCCTAGAGAGTGGCAGTGGGTGAATATGCTTTATTGATGTCACAGGAGAATGTCCAGACTGCTTCAAGATGATAAGGCGGCAACTAGGGCTGCCACAAACGATTATTTTGATAGTCGACTAATCAGATCATCATCCACTGGACATAAAACGTACAGCTTATTGCACCAGCAGCATCTGCTCTTATATAACTATCATTAGCTTACAGCTTTAAGTGTTTAAGGTATGTGCTAACTAAAAATAAAGACAAGATGATAGTTTATTAAATTTTAATGAAATTTGCAGATTGTTTTGGTGAAGTTTAATAAACTCCTTGCTATCTAAAATATAACGGGACACCGGAGCATATTCTCGAGCATCTCACACTTCTGATAATCAGTTGTCTGCTTGATGTTTAGTCAGCTGTGTAAAAACTATAACTTTAATCTCAGCCAAACCGATTTACTCAGGAACAAATAAAATATTTTTTAAAAAAGCCAAACAATAAAAATTTTAAGTTATCTAAATTACTTATATATCATGTTTAACCTGAGTAGCGAAAGACGGTGGTGGGTTTGAAAACAATTTGCTGGGAGTCCGGTGTTCTCACGGGCTCTAGTGAGCCTTGCCCCCGGCTAGCTATCGAGCTAGTGGGTAACAGACGTCTCCGAAAACGTCCGAGTGCTTTTGAAAATATGTGGTGTCTTGATAAACTGAGCAGATATTTGAGGTTTACACAGCTACATTCTCTCCTGAAAATATGTTAAACTTTATTTTGTGACCCAGAAAGAATAATAAGAGTAATATTAAAACTAACTAGCTGCCGCCATTGTTGGAAACTGAGCTGGGCTGCGCTATGAATTCTGGGACAGAGCTACTTCTTCTTCGGGGTTTAACGGCAGCTGGCATCCTTGTACATGCAGTGCTGCCATCTTCTGTTTCAGTCCGTTATTACACTCTTAAATCCTACTACTTAATCCTGCGGCTTTTGTGATCTTACAAAGCTTCAAACTACGCGTCGACTATTAAATCAGTCGTCGACAACTTTGATAGTCGACGTAATCGTGACTAGTCGACTACTCGTGGCAGCCCTAGCGGCAACAGTAACTCAAATAACCACTTGTTACAACCAATGCAGAAGAGAATGTCAAACTTGAAGAAGATAACAGGAGATTGAAAACAACATTGCCTAATCTGACAAGTCTCAAGTTAGATGCAAAATTTGGATGGTAGGGTCAGAATTTGGCACGAACACCATGAAAGCAAGGATGGACCATGCTGCCTTGTATCATTGGTTTAGGTCGGTGCTGGTGGTGTTGGTGTGGGAGACATTTCTGATGGCTGCTTCCAGCAGAATGAAACGCCATTGCCCAAACTTAAAATCACCTCAAACTGCTTTCTTGAAAACAACAATGAGTTATCTGCGCTCAGAAGTCACCAGATCTCAGTCCAATAGAGCACTTTTGGGATCTGGCAGAATGAGAGATTCACATCATAGATCTGCAGCAACTGTGTGATTCGTTGTCAATATGGACCAAAGTCTCTGATGAATGTTTCCAGTGCCTTGTTGAATCTATGCCATGAAGAATAAAGGTGTACTGATCTGTGTATGTTTATCTAGCTGTTGTGTTACATGTTATGGTATAAACTGTAGAAAAAAATGGATTTAACAAATTTGTGGTTATTGTATTAGTAGTAGTATTATATCAACATTATTTGATTGATGTGCTAACATGTGAACTGAAAGTTACAGTTCAATGGTGTCAAACATAAGACCCACAGGGAAAAATCCAGCCAATTGGAAGGCTTTGCAGAGTGAAACAATTGGACAAAACACATGGAGTTACTTTTAGACTTTTCACTGTATTTTTCACCAGAAATGTTATATGTAGGGCTGCTCGATTATGGCAAAATGATAATCACGATTATTTTCACTGAAATTGAGATCTCGATTATTTGACGATATTTATTTAACAATAACAATGTATTGAATAATGACTTTAAAGATTGTCAAAAAAATAATATAAAATAGTGCAAATACTGATAACAGTGCAAATGTTTGCAATATAAAAAATAAATGAAAAATGTAAACATCTATGTTTAGTGAACTTTGCAGTGTTGCTCTGTGGTGCAGCTACGACACTGTAGCAAAGTTTACACACTATGTCTACTTGATCCACGTCTGACTCCACGAACCCATAATGTTTCCACACCACTGAAGTTTTTTTACCTCTCTTTTCAACCAACTGCAGTCACTCTCCTCTCCAAATAACTTCTGCTTAGCTTTCCGAGCTTCCCTCGGGTCCTCTTAATTGTTGTGACACGTGTTCGAAATGCAGAGAGGTGCGCTCGATTTGCCACACGGAGCAGTGCGAGAGTAAAGCACGAGGGAGGGGCTAATAATCGTCTCAGTCATTTTTAATGATCGTTGAAAGATCGTAATCGAGATTAAAATTCAATTAATTGAGCAGCCCTAGGTATATGTGGTATTAACTTATTCTTATGAAGGCATTTATGGCTGTTTGTTATCTTTTCTAAGTTGCAATTTTGAGGGCGGGGCTCTGGGGAGTCTAATCCATGCTTAGACCATCCATCCGTGTTCCTTTGTTTGTTTGTTTTAAATCCAGGTATGCTGGTAGGGTGTTTGGGATCATTCATCACTCCATGAATTTCAGTTCAGTGGTCCAGTTCTAGTGTAATTTAGCTAACCTCAGCCTTTTCTCCTGGTTTGCGTTCCTCAAACGGGCTTCTTGACAGCCATCCTTCCACTGAGACCGTTTCTGTTGACGCTTCAGTGAACAATCAGCTAAAAGGCCAAGTTTATCTCTGAGGTCTTGTGTCAGACTTTGCTGGATTTGTTCCTATTTCTGAAGGACATCACTTTCAGACACCGTTCATCTGTTGTAGATTTTTTGTTGTAGGTTTTTTAGACCAACTAGTACTTTTGTTCTGCACCCATTTCCTCTATTTTCTAAGGACACACTGCCCAGCATGCTCAGATATGCCAGGCTTTCGACTAATAGCTGTAAAATTTGTAAATCACCTTGTTTTAATGGATTCAACTTAAGAAATGAGAACATGTGAGTGTGGCTGCTAGTAAAAACGTGTCTAAAGATAAAACTTAAAATGGATTTTTTGCTGAGCTGTGTATTTTACGATATATAAACACGATAGCTTGAAAATATTTGAATGAAATCTGATCACATCTATATCACATTTGACCTCTGCTCTCTCGTTTCTACGTGTGCCTTTCTTTCAAGTTGACCCAAAAATCTGTTCCATCTTTAAGCAAAGTCACGTGAAAAGAAAGAGAACGAGCTTAACAGTTAGAGTCTAATATTATATTATAAACTGAAGTTATTCATGTCCAGTTATTTACAAATCAATACCTATTATCCACTATCTACTCCTACATAATGTTTATATACAATACTATTCAATACTATGGTCAGGTACAAGGACTGGATTGAAAATGAATGAAAATAAAGTAAAATATCTCAAAATGATACCTGCAGTTGAGTAATACATTATTTGTGGCCATTAAAAAAAAAAAAATAAGAAGAAGAAAATTAAATATTTTACACCCAACATGTAACAGTTCTTACCCTGCTAGTGCCCTCTGCTGGATGGCAGCTCCCTGCAGTGACGCTGTGGCCACTGGATAGCTGTTCCTTTAGCCTTTCCACTTCCCTCTGAGCCATTTCCGCTCTCTGCGCACAGACACGGCATCACAGCGTTTCAGTTTTCATACACCGGCCACATCAATTGGCTAATGAGTTGATCACAGCGAGAGCACACTAACATAGTAAATCAAAAAAAAAAAGGCCTCGCTCAGAAAATTTAGCAAAAACCTGAGCAGGGGCCCAAGGAGGTGAGTGCAGCCACTGGTTTATTCTGCTGCGAGGGGTGTTTAGTCAGCCCACTTTATTCCCCAAACTGTTTACCTGCTCTGTCACACCCGGCCTGCTAATTAATGATTCATTTTGAGAACATTTATCTGGGAGCGGTTGGCAGAGAGCAGCAGCAGCAGAGAGAGAGGGAGAGAACGAGAGCGAGGGAGAAAATCAGAGCAGAGAAGAGGGAAGCAGAAGAAAAGAAGTATCACCAGGACAGGAAGCAATCAAGGCAATGAGATAACTAAGAACCCCGGCGTTCGGCACTCCGGCATCAATCGCGCTCGGCAGTCTCCTGTTCTCTGCTGAGTGGAGCCGTGCTGCCGTAGCACGCCCACCGACGGGGCTTCGGGTTTACATTCACTAATCACACTCTCAGGGCACGGGAGGCAGAAGGGGGGAGGAAGAGGAGAGGGTTGGGGGGGGAGGCACAGGGCGGAGGGTGCCTAATTAAAGCCGAGGCTTGATTACAGGAGTGATTACCTTAATGAAGGAGCATCTCAATCAGAGGAGTGCACAGGAAGACCGAACTCACCTGGTTTGCTTTCTCAAGACTCGCCATGATGCCGTCGACCTCCTCCGCCCTGCAGCACATGCACATCCAGACAGAGAAGGTTTACTGGCGACATGTTTTCAGTTTCAAATAAACAAAACAACAAAACCAACTGCTATTACACATTCTGCTACACACGAAAAAAAAGCTGTAGCGTGACAGTCATATTTCAGGAAAGCTATGGCCCTATAAGCAAATACTGACCTACAACAGGAAATGCACAATAGAGTTTTGCAGAGTTTTGTTTCACACATATACTTTATACTCAAAAGGACGTTCTAACATTTACTACACATAAATCATTATGCACAGAATATTTGGGGAAAAAACTGTTCAACACACTAGAGGCTAAAAGTCCCTAATGAACTGGCAATTGAGTTTTATCACTGTCTGTATTCTGGCATTTCAGTACCTCAAATTAGAAACTCAGCTGGGATTTTGGAAAAAGTGAGTTTAAATTCCCACCCCCTACAGCTAATATGTTACCAAGCATTAAAAAAAACTATCAATTATAATTTGAGAGACATATTTTCAAAGCAAAGTCCACAATAACAAAAAATTAACTCCCGAACTTTTTATTCCCTCAAAATCATGGAAATATTCTCAATATAATGGATTTTTTAAATTAATAATCCTAGATACCCCAAGAACAGTTCTGATGGCACAACATCAGCGGCCGAGCGAGCGGATGCATACACGAATCGTGTTTTTTCCCCCCTCAGAACTCTTGAGGCTGAACTTCCAGCCTCCATACATCTAACAATCAGAGAAGTCTAATTTAAACAGAAGCTCAGCAGGATCATTCATGAGGTGTGTTTGAAGTTCAACAGTTTCATTTTGCACACATGGGATCAGATTTTCAAAAGGTAGATAAGGATGAATTAACGAGAACGCTGTGATTGATTTAAATATGCACATAGGTTTCTCAAGTTTCGGGACACAGCAGTCCTTTTTAACCAAAGGAAACAAAACTGTTCAAAGAACACATCAGACTTTTTAAATCCTTATTAAACTAACTATATTCAGTCAAACCCTCATTATCTTTCATGTTTGCGCCTATCTGCTCCATTGTCTCACATCAAAAGCTGTGATTACCTGAAAAATTATTAATCCAATGGGATCACAAGAACGCACAAATGCAATCTTTCAATACTTGTGCATAAGACATTAAGACAAATGAACTTGACAATTTTGAGAGAATCAGCTGCTCTCTCTCTCCTATGTGGTGCACACTTCTGCAAAGTTTAGAGGAGCTAGACTTTGCAGAAGTGTGCAGGCGGCAGAACACATGGCATCCATGCACTACTAATAAATGCACCAGGAGATAAGCTGCGCTATTCACTCATCAACACGATGTGGCTTTGCAAGAGAATCAAACTAGTGCAGGTATGAATGCAAATGTCTGATTGGACATCTAAATTCTCACATGCACTTCTGTCAGGTATGTATGAGCAAAGTTCAGGAATGCAATGCATGTGTGAACGTGGCTGTAGTGCAGCTATCTGTCAGATGATGCCTCCGACCAATCCCGTTCTTGCAGTTGGTGCAGCCCCAGTTCTAAAGGGTCATGGGCATGCTCAATAAGGCCTGTATAGATGGCGTCCTCCTGACAGTAAACACTAACAGGTGTCAGTTCTACGTTTAATGAACTTGTGCACTACGGAAAATGTTTTGTATTGATTACCTGTTCAGCTACTCAAGCCGAGGCAGACAAATAGTTTTTCTTATCAGCACCGAGGAAACAGTCAGTGAGACTAATAGAGGCCCGGCCCGGCGCTCAGACGCTTGGGGTCAGGGCGGGATAGCTGCAGCTTGAGCTGCGGAGTCGCTGCTGCTACTGTCGGCCTTGAGGAATGCGACCGGGGCAACACGCACACACAGTATGACAAACTACATGACAGAGATGCTCTTTCACATCGCAGCTCTTTGCAAAAAGGTAAGGCCAAACTGAAAATGTGTCCAATCCGACAAAATGGATGGCAGCGGGTCTGGAGACATCAGTTCAATTGCGCCAAGGATTAAGCCTGGGAGAAAATCCATTAGCAGCGGCTGACTGTGCTCTAGAGCACAACCCAAACAAAGGAGTGTTTACTTTGAATGTCTATCGACATCCTTCATACAAGCTCAGATTCATTTCAGCCGTGTGGTGGATACATTGCGCTCAAAGACCAGGACAAGGTAGAGTGTTTTCTGAAGCAATCTTTAAATGAAGCAATTCTTCTTGAGGGCTGTCAAGGCCCAGCTGCCAGTGAAAGCAAACACAGACCTCTCTCATCGACCTGCATTAGTGGCTGAGTCACTCTCACTCTCTGCTTTTACAATGGCATTCCTCAGCTCTACACTGGACGTGAGTTTATGTAGGTAAAATAAGAGCGGCTTGAGCACTCGAAATGCTACGGTGATGCTGGCGTGCAGCCGTCACGACTGCGGGAGGGAGCGGGGAAAAACCTCTGAAATTTGGAAATGTGTGCCAAAGTAAACAGAAAACGTGAGATGAGAGGCAGACTCTTACTTGTTCGTCATCTCCTGGTTGTATTTACACCGCAGCTCCAGCAGCTCTGTCTGTGCAGTGTTCAAAGCTAATGAGAAACACACAGGGGGGAGTCAGAAATTCATGTTAAAAGAAAAAAAAAGACACATGAACTTTTACCTTAAAGCTACATTGTACAGGTCCAATTTCAGGATGGATCAATATCCAGTCCAGATTCAAAACACAGCTTGTTAACAGCTAACAACTTAGACTGACAAAATATATCAACTTCTCATTTTTATTTATGTAAACACGAGCACCAATCGGGGAGCAGTGTTGCAGCAGGGGGCACCATACTGCAATTAGAAAAGCAATGGTTCTTTAATGGGTTGATATTAAATCTAACAGCTACAGCACATGCCAGTGTTTAAACCACTTACATGAATGCAGAACTTTGATCTTCTCCTCGGCCTCTGATAGTCTGTCAGCCATGCTAACATCAGCGCTCTCCTCCTCCTCCCTGAGAAAAGAAACTCTTGTCAGTTCCTGCCTACATCATGGCCATACGTTAATGCGCACTTCTAATGTTAATCAAAACCAAGTAGAGCAAAGGGAAAATGCTTTAAATTACTGAAATGCTGACGTGTTTTGGGCCACATTTGATGCGTGTAGATAAAGTGGGATGTTTGCAACCATTCCTCCACCACACACACACAAGAAGCCAGTTTTAGCTCAAGTTTAAAATCGTTTTATTAGCTTTTTCAGGCTGGCCACATTCTTTTGCCCGTTTTACTGCATTTGTTTTTGCCCACTATAAAAAGTTCTCCAGTATACAGGGTAGTCCATCCCAATCTGGAAACACTGCTAGTGTACTGCCAGGCTTTTCTTCTGTTCTCTATCCATTTCACTATGCAGCATGCTAACATGACACCCTTAGAGCAACTAATTTTTCAAACTTTCAGATAAAGAACGAGCAGCTGCCTTAAAAAATTCAGATGCAGTCAGCTGCTTCCCATTAACGCCATGCTCGAGCTGCTTTTGCTAATTTTAAAAGATCTTAGCAAGGTACACAAAATGTTCCGCTGCGTGCTGCAGGAGTGGACCCAAACATTTTCATGTATTCCCAACATCTGAGGAACTGAAGACCAAGTATATAACTTTTAGTTCTGACGGTAATATCCCCACCATAAAAGGAAAATCCCTGTGTAATTTTACCATCTGTTTGCTTCTCTCCCGCTCGCTGGGCTCACATACGCTATATTTTTATACAGCTAAATTTACATTATTTGTATGTAAGATGTGTGAACATATTTTTATGTTTCTGCAGCATTATGTGGTGAAAACACGGCCATTAGAGTCATTTTTTAAACCGCAAATGGCTTCACATAAGTTACAGAAATGACTGTGTAGTGATATTGTCTACATTTATGTTTAAAATTATCAGCCAGAGACAATGTTAGAAGGCACAGAAGCCAAAATGGATTTGTTAGCAGTCAACAGTCTTGCCTCAAAAACAGACTGGTTCATTTCTGGAAGTACTAGAAATACTTTGGGGTAAAAGTCTGACAAATCAAATATGTGGAGCTACCTGTGAAAAAGGGATGGGAGCTAAAAAGCTGTATTTCAGACAGGGTGAGAAAAGGTGCAGCTGTGTAAGATGGAATATTAAAGCATGTGTTCAAGCAGATTCCCAAAATAACAAACCTCTACATGAGAATAATAAAGTCAGTTTAAAGTCAGCATGAGCTGGAAAATATAATATAATCTTCAATTACATATTTCTTTAAGAATTACAAACCATTGTGTGCACAGGTTATAACAACAATTTATTATTTTTATGAATTAAAAACTAGCTCTCACCCGCCATCATTAGCACGATCCCGGTGGTTCTGCTGTGGGGAGTCTGGGGCCCCAGGAGCCGGGGTGCTGTTTGGGGTCATCAGGGAGGCTGGAGGGCTGGATTCTGGGGCCTCTTTATTCACTGCTGTGTCTGAGATTGCCTGATCGTCCTCTGCGGGCTCTGTGTAAATGAAGAGCCACGAGTTGGTAAAGTGAGGGCTCAGAAATGAAACACGACAGTTTATTTTATTTAACGATGTTGCTTGTACACGCTTCCTCCGATACTCAGATATATTTCAACACCAGGTGTATTTTAATGAAGCTTCGTATACCTGCAGACACGTACTGCAGCAGCCGCTTAATGTAGATGATTTGAGGCTGACCTGTCTTTTCAAGGCACTCCAGGTGTTTCTTCCAGTGCCCGCTGATCTCTCGTACCAGGGCCTCGCTGTCTGGGGCTGAACTCTGAAGCTGCTGCAGTCTTTCCTCCAGGGAATGTGAGGCCTCCAGCACAGGAGCGGGATCTGTGGAAACACGCGCAAACAAATCTGTGCAGGAAGAACAACTGAGATTCACATGATACCCATACACTTCTACTTTTCAAAAAAGGCAAAATAGCTGTTTAACTGTGTGCACTGTCTGTGAAGCACATTACAGAGTTTTCTGCTTCGCACTTTCAACAGAAGCAGGCTATTCCGCTGAGACTTGTTTCCAAAGAGTGACTCTCAGACTTTCCCCACTCAGCCGCCTTTGAAAATTTCACAGCCTGGACCTAATGACACAAGTGCTGTTCCGACCCTTCACATGTTCAAAAATCTAATCTAATGAGTCCTCTCACATGCTGATGAATGGCAAAGACGACAAAAAAAAGAGAGAGAGATTACAATGAATATGTGACAGAGACTTAAGTCCCATGTATACACCTAGGCAAAGTGTAGAAAAACTCTGCTCCTGAAAAGGAGGTTAAAAAAAAAGCGGGATTCTTTAGCACAACAGAGGAGCTGTTTTGCAATGCATGCGCGGCAGCACCAGGCCCATGGGGCCAACTAGGAGGCTGTTTCTCAGCTAACAAGTCTCCTCTGTATCATTTGATCATTTAAATTATTATGCCAGGAATTCTCAGGAGGCAGCTCGGCACTCCACATCACAGGGCTGTTTTTAATCTTCCCCTTCCCTTTTTTCCCCTCCCGAAAAGTTCAACAGCTCAGAGAGAGAGAGCTGCTCCTGTTGTGTACCTGCCTGCCGAACACCAAAGGAGGTGACTTCTAGTGCCAAAGCACAGAGAAGGAAGCTCAGGGGAGCTCCTTGACAAGTGGGGGGGGGGGAGCAAGAGCCACGCGCACACATTTACACTCACCCACACACACACATGCAGATGCACAGACACACCGCAGCCCTTCAAAACTCTAAAAGAGGAGGAAAATCGCTGCTTTGCTGCACAAACTTTTCTCCCACAGCTTTCATCCACTCATCTTAGACTTCTGTGTGGAACCCAATTGGATCCCTTCTTCAGTATGGGCACTGACTGAAGTGACTTTTCATAAGAAGTTGGAGCCACAGACGTTTAAACTTTGCCAGATGCCACCGAGAGAATGCAAACTCTGAACCAGCAGGCCACGAAATAATAAACGCTCATCAAAGAGCCGAAAACTTCTGCAACGTGCAATTTGTTGAAATCCTGCTCGAACATTGCAGCTCGCCGTATCTGCATTTTCATCAGACAAACATTTTGGGCCATTTAATTGATTGAGCTATTTTTCCCAGGACCGTTTACAGTCAAACATTGTCTGCATTCATTGTTACACCAACTGTAGAGATATTGCATCAGTCACGAGGGACATCACTATTAAGAGCACAGCTCTTCTAAGACAAACAGGATGACTTAAAGCACTGCTATTCCATCGACCCACTGTCACAGAAATCACTTTATCAGCCTCTTTCCCATATATCCTTTCAACTTTTAATGATCAAAGGACAGAGATTATAGTAAGGGATCTTTCACGCATGGACAAGCCAGGATTATCAATCAGTGGCAGGGGAGTAAAGTAAAGTCAAATTTAAAGTGAAGGGATATAACTTAAGTCTGTATACAAAATTAACCCCCATCAAAGTAGAGCAGAGAGGATATTCTCCAAGGGGCTCGGATCTACAGTTACTCAAGGAGAGTCCAGAAAGACTGCGGCTAACTTTGGAAAATAGAGCTACTAATTGATGGAGGTTCTTCTCAGAGCAGCTCTGGTCCTAAATCCACCATTAAAAAACTGGAAGTGGAGAGGAATTCAACACTAACCTTAAAGTTCACATTCCCGCCAATCAAGAAATATAATGCAGCTGATGAGGCATTATGTACTTTGTGCGAGTCACACCAGAGTCTGCCCAAATAAATGCTTCCATTTAATTCATCCCTTATCTTAATTATGGATGATTGGATGTGCGCTCTCAGGTCGTGGTAAGTGACTGGGCAACGGCGGGTCGTTTCAGCTAATAAATCACAGGACATTTAATGCATCGTTTTCCCTGGTTAATATAGGTCCGCGTGTGCAACCACTGAAATCGCAGCCACTGAACAGAGTGAGATTTTCTTCCTCTTCTAAATAAGGGAGGCTGGTAGTAATATGTCGGCCTGTCTGACTTCTTGTGTTTCTTGATCCAGTCACATCAAGACGTTTTTAAAAAGAGTTTTGTAAATTTCATTATATGCAAACTGTCAAAACAGTAAGAATGTGTAAAGCCTGAGCAGAAACTTCCAGGTATCAAAAACTGCAGTTCCTTCAGGTTTGCCACAAAAGTAAGTCACTCCACATCAACTACCATGTTAAAATACCCAACGTTACAAGTGAAATATACATAATATTGTGTTAGTCTCCAAGTAGATGACAGACGCACCAGGGTGAATTATTTATGCATTCATTATTTAAACTTCTAAAAATATTATTTATGGCTAAAAGGCCATTTTTGAGTGACAGATGGCAGCTGCTAGACATCTGCCTGGCATGACCTGAAGTCCCTGGACTTGGTCTCTCATCGTCTGTGCTGTTGATGCCTTTTGGAGCATTTTCAAATGCAGTTTTAAATTTTAGTTTTAAATATCACTGACTGGCTATGAGCTTAACTGCACGATTAGCCAATTTTGTTGTGTGAAATGACAGAATTTTTAATATGCCAAACAAAATTTGGCATCCACCCATAAAGGCTATGAATGCGACTTGCTGAACGCCTCCATCTCATCCACATGTGGCAACTTCTGACTCAGAAAAACAATAAAGCATAAGGGGGAAGTTGCAGCCCATTCTCACTCCCGAGGCGTAACATCCCGACAATTTGTCACACCCCGCGGTGTTCCTGAGGAACGCGAAAGGTGACCTTTCCTGTTGTTATGCTATGCGCCGAGTTATGGGTGAAATCCAGTAGAATGATAATGGTATACACATGGCAATACACCCCGCAGCCAAGTATTCCAGCCCTAACCCTAACCTTATCCCTAACCTTAACCAGCACTTTAATGACGTTAAATAGTGTTTTCCAAAGCGATTTAAGTAAAATGAATGAACATGTGTAGATTGAATCCAAACGGTTCTCATGTTTTCTAATTTTTCCAATCTCGTCATTTAGGGACGTCACGTGAAGCGTAATATGTTGACGATTTGTCACCTAGCGCAACATATCACGCTTTGGGATTGAGAATGTGTTGGGAAGTTCACAGTGAATACATCCATCTTTTATATACAGTCTGTGGTAAAGACCATATTCTAAACCCTGATCAGGTCAGGTGCTCTGCAAAACTTAGATATAAGTATGAAAAAAACAACAGGTTAACATAAAATACTGTTTCACACTGATGTCGCCACATTATTGATGATGTCGTACACGGTTTCTTTCTTAATCGTCCGCATCCATGAGAAGTTGCCACTAATCGTTAACTGTATGTGAGAAAACTGGAAGTAGAGAAGATGCATGGGCGTGCTGCAGATTTTCATTCTGGCTGTCTCGCTCATCTTGCTGTGTGTGCATCCTTAATTAGAAATTACAATGTAATTAATACCAACATAAGAGAAGGGCAAACTACATAAACAATACCCATTTGATTAATGTAACCCCAACTGATCCTCAACAAAAGGTTAGTGTGACTTTTTAAAGTTTTCACGCCACCTCACTCGCTATGTTGATATTGAGTTTCATCACTTTAGCTGAGCGATAATGAGGTTACCACCCTGTAGCTCCTTGCTTGTGGTCACTGTGCTGCTGTTTCTGTGCGGTTACACATCTCAAAGCAGCTACTGTGTGTCTGGGTGAGCCTTTGGTCCAGCAGTCAGAGCCTGGCTCGGCGGATGGCGTGTGGCACCGGGGGGGAGGAGGAGGGTGCACAGGTTCAGGCTGCGCGTCTAGGTGGGTGGGGGTGGACGAGCGTGGCGTGCGCCAAGACAAGCAGGTGTGTCGGGGCGGTCCGTCTTGGCCCTGTCAGCGATACACCATCATTAGGCGGTGTGGGCGCAGTAGGGTGCACCATTATGTCTCCCTGGGCCCTGTGTAATTACGCTCTGACATAATTAACCCAGCAAGCCCATTAGCCAAGCATTGGCTGGCTGAAGAGAGAGAGAAAAAAAAAGAAGCTATAATTATTTGTTGTGCGCATGTTAATGAGGCCAGCTGTGTTCCCATCATACAACACGAACAAATTAATTTACAAGGCTGTGCTCCAAGGTTTTTTCTTTTCATTCAAAACAGTCTTGTTTTTTTTTTTTCCCTCTGAGTGGACTTCAAGGTCCATAAACATGCTCTGACGCTGCTGCAACAAACAGCAAGACTGCTGTAATATTGTTGTCAAGGATTAAAACTAGGTTGACAGAACACTAAAGCTTCGCTCTCACCTTCGCACACAATGCATCGTGACATAAGATGTATCGAATAAAACGGTGCCTCTTTCCCAAGGATTCGTTTTGATTAGAAGAAACACAAACCACTTGCAGCAAATTCAGAAACATAACTTTGTTCCTTTTGTGGCGTATTTTAAACCAACGAGCATTTGATATTCAGATAGCAAACCCAAGTCTCGCTTTACCTTGATGTGGCAGGAGTGAGAAAACGCTAAAATAAAAAATAAATAAATAAATAAAAAAAATAATGAAAAAAAGATGGAAGGTGGAATGAAAAAAATATGATTGTGGGAAGCGGAGGCTTTTGTGTGCACGAACAAAACAAAGCTGAAAGAGAAACTTTTTAACCTGTTCTTTTTCATTGCCGTTCTGCGTCTTTGTTTGACAGACTGAAGGACGAAGAAGGAATGACATCAATACCGAGACATTTTAAAGCTCAGAACAAAGACCGGGGCTTTGGAACAAAGAGTAGAGCTAGACAGCATTTAAAATTAACACGAGATGCTGCAGTGAAAAAAAATAGATGTGCCAATAACATCCAAACCAAACTTCACTGGAAATGTGACAATGATAAAACCACCTACCTCCCAGTCTTGTTTTATTAGACTTGTAAGACAAATCACAATGATATAACCTCATCAAATATACCGACCTATTGTTTAAAAAAATTTTTGAATACTTTGGTTAGACACGCACGCACACACATGCATTCCTACACACATGCACACAAACACACAAACACTGCTGTCTTTTAAGAACACACTCTCCTGGTCCCTCTGGGGTCTCCTACTCCACAGGGATCAGTTGGAGAGGCCCCGGCTCTTTTATGAACATAATGCATTATTAAGCACCTCAAACATCTCCTGGGCCTTTGTTTATTACTGCTCTTATTAATCACTTGTGCATAATCTCGTCCCGCCCAGAGAGCTTTCATTTTTCCATCAGCTTTTATATGCCCTTATTTTCCAACAGGACTGCCACAAATGCACAAGGCACTTCTCCTTCACTCTCCTCCTGACTGTAGGTACTCAGCTGCACAATTACAATAAAGCCAGCTCGCCGTGCCCTGCAGGCCTCTCTTGCTGGTGCTCGCATTTGTATATGGGAGGTTGAAGAAGGACAACTATTCTTTATGCATCTGAACGACTCTGAATTACTAAGGTCAGCGTGCTGCGTTCAGATAATCTCATAGCCGAGGGAAACATCTGATGCGAATATGTGAGGCACTTACAAGCATCTCTTAACACAAGACGACGCGCGCCTTAATGTGGCAAAAAAGCTGCTTGTGCCTGGGCTCTCGTCTGCAGTGCTCGCGGTCACCACTAGCAAGCGCTGTTGTCATAACATTTCCACATAAATAGACACACACATCAGACACGCCGTAGGCCCCAACACAGACACACATACACACTTAGAGGGGTGTATTCAGATCAGAATCTTCAGAAAGTCTCAGTGAGCTCCCCGCTCAGATAAAAGGCGATGTGTTCTAAAGGAGAGGGGGAGCGGGGTGGATCCTGAGGGATGAGTGTGTGAACTGCGAGGAGGAAAGGAAGAGCAAACACCTGGAGCGTCAGTCTCAGGGCTACGCCCCTGGCGACAGGGCCTCCTTGCTCTCACAGAGGTGGCAACAAACGCAGACGTTCAAACGCCACTCGAACACGCACGCACGCGCACTCGCACACTCCGGGAGAGAAGGCGAGGAAGAAGAAGGCAGAGACGAAGTCGGGAGCATCTCTGGGAAACCGATGAATTCGGGCAGAAGCTGCCACTGTTTTTCAGCATTCAGTGATCAGGAGGTGTTTATGTGCGCTGATCAAAACCATGTGGAGGTGATATAAACATTGTTAGGGAAACACTGTTAACAGGCCTCTTTCAAGCCCCAGACTGGGTAGGAGTTACACTGCACAGCATGGGGAGATGTCACAGGCAAATCAAAATATAGAACGCTAATGAAACACTCCAGCGGATTGACATCTCGGCTTAGGGGCCTCATGAAAGGAGATGAAAAAAATCACTTCAATCACTCGCATCAAAAAGTTATTTCTGCTCTGAGTTTACTGTTGCAATCTGAACAGGAGCATTAACAAACCGCAGCATTATCACGCTGGAATCTCACGACTGCAACGGCTTTTTGGAGCCGATAGCGTGCGTGGCAAAGTGAATAACTGATATGTGACCACATGTTAATAATATCCTTATACAACAGGTCACTTATTAAGCCTCTGCACCGTGGGCCCCTCCCCCCTTCTTTCCTTGTTCTCCTCTTGCATTCATTAACTCCGCTGTCGGCCCGCTCTGATTGGACCACAGGCTTGGTGCCGGCGCACACTGAGCGTGCACACACACACAAACGCTGAAGGAGAGGCACTTTCAAATAAAATAATAGGAGGGGAAAAACGTCCTGCAATGAATAGTAATAACTGCATTAAGATTAACGAGCACGGCGTGTAAAGAATAATTGCATCTGTCAAAAGATTAAAAATACATGAGCTGTAGCGTTTGTTGGGGGAATGGTGGGAAAGCTCACTGTTGTGTTTGAGGGGCAGAGAGAAATGAAGTGGGGCCACAGCCAAATGACTGTCCTCCGCTGTACCTGGAGTCATCCATTCTAGCGAGAGGTGGGCGGGGAGGGGTGTGTGGGGTGGGGGGGTGACCTTGGACACAAGCAGCAAGATGTACAGTGACAAACACGCACAGGATACTGAAGGCCCTTCTCACAGATGGCAGATACTGGAAGGCCCAAAAACATAAGTGCTCTGACTGATTTGGCTGCTGTGATCAAACCACACCATGTGACAGTGAGTAGGCAACTGCAGAGTGAGACATGCTAGCAGACAGACATGGAGACCCTGGCCACATCATTACAGAATAATGTAATATTTTATGAGTGGCAAAAAAATAAGTTATTTGATTCTCATTTAAAAAGCCTGTGTATTCAGTGTAACCTAACTTCCTTTGGTCACAGTTACAATTTACAGATGCCCTATAAATGTGTCAGATGTTACTGATGTGACTGTGCCTGTTAAAGATGTAGCTGTGCAGAATGGGAAGACAGCGAGCTGGAGCATCCGGACAACTTTAAGAGCTCAATTTTAAAGGGAAAGTTAAAATTTGGTTCGGGTACAGTCTTGTCACTTTGTTCAACTGTTAAACTTAAGTAAGAGGCTGTCCTCACAAAGACAGCCAAATAAAAACATGGCTCTGTGTGCATGTATGGCGCTACTCACAGACCAGGCAATAACAAAAGGCAATACATCAAAATATGAAAACGGGTCGTCCAAATGACATCAACCATGGCAAGGTTATTGTGGTGAATAACAGACAAACAGATGAGCATACAGAGCTTTCCTGAATTGATATTTGACAGATATTTCAAAATTGTTTATTTTTTAAGTGTTATTATTTTTCACAAGTGCTCTTCTGATTTTGCCCCAATTAGTACCTTGATTGCTAGTCACAATTTACCTACAAGTTAAAAAACACAAAGCTGTGACACCATGAGTGCAGTGGGTAGCACGGTGACTGTCACTGTGGTAAAAAAGTGCAGACAGCCGTGTAGAGAGTGATGCTTTTGAGATTGTAAAAAAGCAGGACCTTTAATGAATACTGAGGAGGCTACACCTTAATTTGAGAGTAATGTAGTAATACTAGTAGTACATATAGCATGTAATCCAAATTCTGAAAATTCTTCTTAAAAATTACTTTTAAGGTTCGTTTTTCTGTCAGCTTCATTCTGTAATTTTGTCACCTCTGCTCAGCTGAGTAATAAAAATCAATGTTGCACTAAACGTAAGGTTATCATTACGCTGTTATTACAGTTTTCATTGAGTAGTTATTACAGTATTAAGTCATGCTCCCGTGGAGGTACAAGCAATGACTGCCTCATGGTGTTCAGTACCATAGCTAACTCCCTGACCTTTGCGGAGTGCTGAGAGTGAAAACAACTCGCTTCACTCTGTATGAGTCGCAGTGCTACAGTGAAACAGACTCCCTTTGTAAATGTAAGGTCAAATGGAGGTAGGAGGCTGGCTGCGCTACGTCACCTGATGTAACCTGATACAGGAATGTCTACTCCTGCATACTCGATATAATGACCACAGGCGGGGTGAATAAATACACTCGATATAAAGAAACACGGAGAGAAAAAAATGGTCGTTACCTTACAAATGCTTTTTCTTAACAGCAGGTGTTGGATGACATCAGCCTTTGTTTTTTGTTTTTTTTTTGTTTTTTTAATTTATCAGTCTTTGTTCTTGAACATAACATAACTCTTAGTTGACTCTATTTGCTACTTGAGAGAGTTTTTTGACAATATATATCTCACAAGACCCTCCTGGGCTTGAATTAAGGCCTCGATATAAAAGGTATAGGTCAGAAAATCAAACTGAATACATCTTCAAAGAAAGCTATCTTTATCAAGGAAATAACTCCATTCAAAGTGTGTGAGAGTGTATGTGTGTGGGTGTGTGCATGTGTGTGGTGGTGCAATATCAAGCAGGGGACTTCAAGGAAAAATGGAGACCTTTAAAAGTCAGTTGCCGCCGTCGCTATTTCTCTGACGCAGACTTTTATCTTGTATTCATTGAATCTGTAAACAGCATTCTCTACTCCTGCCACAAGTGTTTCTCTGATCTAGACTGAGATTGGGCTGCGTTTTGCTGCCGTCTCCTGCAACAAAGAGCAATACAGTACATGTGCCCTGCGTGGCATTGAAATAACAACTAAATAAACACGCAATATGTCTTTCCTCTGCTCTTACTTACTGTCTTTCCCCCCTTTTCCCCCCCATTGGCCTCATCAGACCTGCGTTCCGCACAGAGCCAGACTTCAGTTGGGATTTTAATTGGCCCTCCACAATCAACAGCAAAGCTCCTCAAGGATGTGTTCGCTCCTCAGCCAGGCTACACTCAAGGACCAGTGCTGGGTTTTGAAGTGGCCTCACGCAGAGTTTTGGAAACCACTCTGAGAGCGTAGACTTTGAAAACCAGATAAGAGCCACAGGCTATAGGGTTTTATGCATCTTGTATCATATACTGTTCCACCATATCTATCTATGGTAAGAAAATTACTTTTTTTCTTCACATATGCATGATAAGTCTCTGCGTGTACACTTAGAGGCCTGGTCCAGTGATAGGGAATTGATCTCTGGGGAGGGATCTTGGAAGGGAGAGAGATAATTCTAGGAGTAACGCCGGTGTTTATGCTGCTGCCGCTGCTGTTGTTTGTGAAGATGCACATCTCAGGTCTTAGTGGGAGACTCACCTGGGGCCTCGATAAGCTGTTTGTAGATTCCCAGGAACGCAGACTCTGCCTCCTTACTGCGCTTGTTCAGAGCAACCACCTGCAGGGGAGAAGATGCCATTAAGGAAAACACGGACTGATAGGATCCTGGCACACGACTAACTCACAATGCACAGAATATTTGCACTGCAGGCATTAAATTGACGCTTTTACACAGAGCAGAAAGCATGCAAACTCTCCTATTGCTCGCAATAAATGAATGGTAGCGAGAGCAAAGGTCAGCCTCACAGCATCCTGCCGATAGATCAAACATTTCTGCTTGTCTTTTATATGTGCATACCGGGAAGAATGCTGCGTGGCTTCTACTGTACATAATCTGCGACAACTAGATACAAGGTATAAACTACGACTATGTCCTTGCTGTTTCACTGCCAAGATGCTACATGTTGCGAGGTGACATTTGGCCTGTTAAATGTAGGTGCTGGTGTGTGCGAGGAGACTTGCCAGTGGCCTCCATCACCAGCAGCACTCAGCACCTGCTATCCTTGGCGCTGCGGGTGATGCAAACCAATTAACGATTCATTAGGAGGGACAAAGAAAGTGAATTAGCTACCACCTGGCCCCATGGAGAGGGCACCTGCACTAGTGGGTATGTGGGTTACTCTGCTCCCAGCTCCCGCTAAGACCTCGGGCCTGTTTTCGTAAGTCAGAATCTGCCTCTCCATGTCCTCATGCAACAGTAAATCAGATCAGGCTTGTTCAAATGGCCCCCCACTCCAAAAGCAGATAGAATTCAAATTATTGTCATCTATTGTCCGTGTCATTTCTGTCACTGTTGATTACAGACTCTGTCGAATTGGCTCAATGGACTCCACCACCGTGGGTCAAGTGTGCAGTATGGCTAAGCCGGGGCCCCTCCTCATCAGTACGGCTGCACTCGAAGGAAAAAAAAAGAAAAAACATTCATTTTGCAAAGGCAGAAAACACTTATGAGAATGGTGGCAATGTGTTGGGGGCGGTTTAGTGGGGTTATAAATAAGGTGTGTGGAAAACAGCGAGGGATGCAGAGCCTTTGATTTACTGGAAATGGCTGGTGTCTTCCCCAGGGAGGCATAACGACAGCATCATGTTTAAAGAAATATCATAAAGATCAGGCAAATCCCCCCATCACTCCCACTTGGAGCAGCTCCGAGGAGTTCATGGAAAATGGAAAAGGCTGGAGCCCAATCAATACAGATGCAATAGTCTGCCGCTCTCAGTCAGCTGCCTGCTACACTATGCTGTGCTGTTTCACTCAGCTCTACCCATATTTAACCCTCCCACCACCCTCCATTTGCCCCCCTCCTCCCCCAGTCACCAGTCTCCCCTGTCCCTTTGGAACATGACATTAATGTTGGCATGTTGGCGCACAAACAGTGAAAATGCACGAAGCTCAGTGGCACCATAAATAACGTTCCGGCTTTATCTTTTGCTTATGAGTACATCAACAACTGAGCTGCTTCAGCTGAGGCGGGCTTTATTCCCAATGATGAGACACTGTTTTTATGCTTGCTTCCCGAGGAGGAGCAGTTTGGTGACCCAGAGCTTGTTTTTGAGGCAGTAACTAAAAAGTCTCCTTCTCCTCCCTTCAGCGTGACAATGAGCAAACCAACAACACCACTCTGTGACACCAAGACAAACTATCACCAACCTGAGCTTACACCTCATCTACATGGCAACTACAGCAGGGTGGCTGATCCCACAGCTAGTCATCAACTTTTCACTGACAGTCTGCTGGCTGGCGTGCTTTCCTCAAAGCATATACATCAAATGAGACTCCCAACTGCATATGTAAAAAGCCCAAGCTCCTTGTGAAGGCACCAGCCAAGGCTGAATCTTCCAGGGTCTGCTGGCCCTCCATCATCCTTTAATGAGAGAACACGAAGATTACCTTCACAATCACACCATTAACCTGCCTACAGACGCTAGCAAAGACATCAATCACACGCCCGTCTGATGCCTTCTCACGTTAGTGTCCGCTCTGCGTAAAGACACCCCCACGCAAATCTGCCTTTCCTATCATCAAAGCACTTTGAGGTGTTGTGCATAATCACATCCTCAGGACCACGATAATCCACCTCCAGTCAAGCACGTGGGATTTTCGAGCCACAAGTCTAACTGATATGAGCATATGGAGCTGGTGCACAGGGACCAGCATTTGTATGATACACCTGGGATCACAAGTACCTCAGCCGATCAATGTTTATGATGACATCACAAAGATCCAGTGCCAGCTTTAGTTCACAGTCTTCTACTACAGTATTATTATGTTGACTACTCTTTGATGACACTAAAATGGGGAATTGCTTCTTGCATTTGCATTGTTATACCATGAAAACACAGGTGAGCTAGGCAAATATTACCAGAAAAACCTGTCCAAGACTATCCTGAACTCCTGCATAGCGACAAACACAACAGTATTATGGACAACCTGCTATGTTTAGGAATGCATTAGGACATTTGAGAAAGGTTAGAAGTATAAACATGAATAATACAGCTAAGTTTCTGCTTTGTTAGCTAACCCAAACTTTTTCTAGCATCCTTTAAATATAGAGATAAATGTTATTTGACTCAAAATTATGTTTGAGTCAAATATCTGTGTTTATGCTGCTGATTTAACTTTGCTTTGTAACTTGCTAACGTGCAATTTCATTGTTACCCAAGTTTTAGCTTAGATATTAAACTGCCAGATATGTCACCAACGTAATATGTAGAGGTGGGAATCACCATACATCCCACGATACGATATTATCACAATACTTAACACACGATACGATATTATTGCAATTTTTTAAAAATATTTTGCGATATTCAGATTCTGTACATAAAGGTAAACTTTATCAATATTCATTTTATCTAATATCAAAGTCTCACACTCAGTCTTTCTCTCATTTCAGTTTTATTGTTGACAAACTTGAACGGTTTGTATTACAGTCTAGTCCAACTTAACTGAACGCAACCATCTGGTACAATTATAGCTATTCTGAACTATGAAATTTATGAAAACTATGCAGCCCATTCAGCAACTGAAGAATTTGAAAGTAAATTAAAACCAAATATAATTTTACATTAAATAAAAAAGTTTTAAACTTAATTAAAATAAAACATGTCTTAAATTAAAATAAGTAAACTGTCATGTTTATTGCTGCCAAAAAACAAGTTAAACACATTTGGATAGTGAAGGAATGTCAGGATTCTTGCTCAGAAAAAGGATCAATATGCTCAGTCCACAAAAACTTTTTTTGTAACAAAATATCGATTTCTGCTGTCCCTGTATCGATACATTATTAGCAAACAAAATATCACGATACTACACAGTATCGATTTTTTCCCCCACCCCTAGTAATATGTAACTAAAAATTCTGCTTTGTTAAATAAAAATATATATTTTGCTCGTACACTTTAAATATCCATATGAATCACATTCTTTTCAACTTAAATTTACAGTAAAACCCTCTTAATACTATGCTTTTGCACACCAGGACATAAACCAAAAAATTCTGTCCGTACCAAATCTTACAATTATTTATATGCAAACTCACTTGAACAACAGCTCATTTGACATTACACCACATCATTGTTTATATAATAAAAACTAAGCCAACATGCAGAAGCAGATTGTGGAAAAACTACAGAACCATTATTTAGTAGCTTGTAGAATCACCTTTAGAAGAACTTGAAGAAATGGTTGTTGATCGATGGTCATGACAATTTGCATATTAATCAAAAAGCTGACCTCACAGCCCATTGTTCATCAGTGGTGCTAGTTTCAATCATTATGCAAATGTACTGTTTATAAGATTGGGGAAACTTGCAATCAGCTGAGACTTGGATGAGTGACGAAACGTTTCCTCCACTGAAAACGCCACATCCAGATGAACAGAATCAACTTTTTGGAGCTCAAAGGAACCATTATCTGTTTAATTTTACCAACGCTAAAATGCTGTGGAGAATTGAGATCATCTTGATTCTTTTATTTTGCTGCTGTTGTCCTGTTGCATAACCTACGTTCAGTCAAGCTCTATCTGTCAGACAGATGGCTTACATTTGACCCAAGAATACGTTGGTATACAGACAGGTTCATGGTGGACTCAGTGACTGCAAGGTGCCCAGTTTCTTTGCTGCCAAACAAGCCCAAATCATCACCACATCACCACTGTGGTTGGCAGTTGGTATGAGCTCTTTGTGCTAATATTCTGCATGTTCTTTTCACCAAACCTAGAACTGCATTAAAGCCGAACATCTCCACTTTGGTCTCGTTTGTCCGAAGGACATTTTTCCAGAAGCGTCATGGTTTGTTCAAATGCAACTTTACAAACCTAAGATATGATGCCATGTTGTTTTAGTGAGAAGAGACTTTCTTCTGGCAAGTGTCTCCGTAGTGTATGATTTACGCATTTGCCTAACAAGTTAAAGACCCCGATTCAATTCTGGGAGCAGACAAATCTCTTGGGGGACACATCAGGAAGTGAAGCTGGCATAAAAATCTGCCAGATATGCAGGGAGCTACAGCTGTGGTCACCAATTGTGATTAAGGGAACAGCCAAAAGTAGCTGCTACGACTACTAGGCGCAAAGCCATAATTGTTTATCCTCTTTTTAATTTTAATGTTATGAATTTTAAAACGCTAACCGAGGACTGAGATGTAAGTGTGAGATGTAATGTTTGGGGTTTATTTAGTTTCTCTCAGCACTGCACGGTTTAATCTCGGGGTGAATTTGCTGGAACATTCACTCCTGTAAAGATTGGCATCTGCCTTGAAGGTTTACCACTTGTGAATCATCTCTCATTGCAGGTGCTCAGGACTGCAACCTGTCTGGAAATGGCCTTATAACCCTTCCAAGATTTTGAATGGCAGCTACAGTTGCTTATTTAAACTGATGTTTTCCTCCTTGGCATTGTGTTAACACACACACACACACACACACACACACACACACACACACACACACACACACACACACACACACACAAACAAACTGCCCAAACTTGTGCTTTTATAATATCATGATATTAGTGAAGCTGTAGCAGCAGTGTGGAGAAAATACCTTCACACTGCTCTTAAGTATCGGATAGCTTGTTTTTCTTAATCCTTCTTTATTTTTTTTGGTCTGAGGCAGTTATTCCGGGCGTGTTGTTGGTCTCAGGATGACAACAGCTTGCCAAAAATCAGGACCTGTAAGAACAGGTGCAGCTCAAGGTAGGTCTATAACTACCAAATCACGTCTACTCTTTTGGCTGTGTGATATGGCTCTTGCCTTGGGTTTGGCTCACATTTCTTTCTTTGTTTTCACCCATTTCATGATTAAGGATATGGCTACCAAGGGAATGGGCTTGGCCGCAGGTTGATTTTCCAAAGAGGAATAAAGCCTGAGGCAGAGCAGCAAAAGAGAGACAAAGGAAACCTGTTAACGCTCCTCCATAACTCTTCACGCAGCAGCGGAGTGGGCAGAGCACAGCCTCTGGGACAAGGCTGCTGGGAAATACTTACTGATAAGCCTTTGAGAATACTTACAGTGCCCACTAGTGAGTGTCTATGTGTGTATGTGAGAAATAGCTAGCATGTGCTGAAGAGAGAGGAATAAATAAAGGAGAACAAGTCAAGAATGAAGTAGAGGAGGCAGCATGAAGGGCTACTGAGCAATGCTGAGAGAGAGAGACAGAGAGACAACAGAAAAGAGACGTTCCCATAAAGAGCGCAATTAGCAATTATGCAGTCATCAATTACAATTATCACAACTGGTGATTATGCAATTATCACACTAAATCATCGTTTCCCCCCTCTGCCTTACCAGTTTGCCACCCCCTGTGATTTGGTTGTTTGAGGATGGGTTGTGATGATGCAGGTGATTAGAGTGTGCGACAATGATGGGGGTGTTGGGCGGGTGTCAACGCGGAGAGTGTGCAAATAAATGTGTGAATGCTTGGAGCATGTCTGCATATGCATCTGTGCCTCCGTGTGAGCAGCGTGCCATTTCATTCTCTCCGACTTAGTGTGTGCATGTGTGTATTCGCGGATGCGCCGCCTCCATCTCAAGGTGAATGTGGTCGTCGCTGGGGGTGGTTTGGGGACAGAAAATGTATGGTTCCACAGTCCCTGAGGCCTCTAAATTACCTGTCATCTTCCCCATGATGCAAAGGTCAGCGCACAATCAGAGGGAGTCCATCCTACTGTGCTGCTCACTGAGCTCCAGTCCAGCCCACAGGCTGACAGGATGTCACAACAACCCCGGTCCCGCTCCATGCTTATTAGAACAAAACAGTGGGAAGCCCACTACCACCACAGCACCACTTGTCACCAGAATTTCCGGAAGAATCTGCTGGATATGTGACAAATATATACTCCTTGGAGCTGATACAGGAGATAAGCCAAAATACGATCGATATTATTCTTTCCTGAGATACATTTCTATAACATATATTCAGTATATAACCCCCAGTGATTGTTTGATATTTTTTTTACATTTCCAAACATTGGTTTTAGTGGACTGACTTCTCCCAGTCTGCAGGTAATACTATTTTAGGGGTGCACTTGCTGACTACCACTCTGGAAATAAGGTGACATTTACCCGTGGCTGTGGCTGATAATTATCTGTGCTATGCATGTTGTTTATAG